>NW_020654080.1:11604690-11651384 GCF_003589595.1 Hyposmocoma kahamanoa | reverse complement strand
GTACAAATCGGCAATTTCATACTTTAACCCCTATTATTATGGATATCTTCTTTCTTATTGAAATTACGAATATTTTAACCGGCATATAAAATATTTGAGTAAATGTACTGTGATGCCACAGTCATGATACCAGTTTCCTTAAACTTTTCTCTGAGAGAAACCCAAGAGCCTAGACGGTACACAGAACGAATCGCTCGTTTTTGCAATACAAATATCAATGGTTTGAATATCTGCTTTACCCCACATGAGAATACCGTAGGACATTATACTATGGAAGTAACTAAAGTAAACTAGTCTAGCAGTACTAACATCGGTAAGTGGATAAAATGCTGGAGGCGTGGGATGTAGAGGAATGAATGTCGGTTTTGCGGTCTCCCAAGCCAGAATTTTGTTAATATATTGTAGTCTAATTATTTTGTGTGAAAAATGGTATTATGTAAGAAAAAAAAATGTATATGTGAATGTGTGTGTGCATGTCTGTGTATGTGCATATGTATGTATACATGTATATGTGTATATATATATGTGTGCATATATCTGTGTATATGTGGATGTACACGCACAGATATATACATACGTATAATAAATTTAAAAAAAAAGGAAAAAGAAAAAAAAAAAAAGTAAAAAAAAAAAAAAACTTCGGCTAGATTAAGTGGAATAGTGTAACTAATATAAAAATAAGCGCGGAAATCAGATATGAAAATTGTTTTAAAGAATTAATAAAAAGAAAATGTATTTAATAAAGGGTACGGACCTCGAGTCTGTAGTGTGTAATTATTAGGGAGGAGGTTTTAGTCCGTAGGTTACTGGGCACACTTCCCAGTGAAGTCGGGCATGCCATCTGGTCCGGACCTATGGTATCCATGAGGATTTCCTCCTTCCTTCGAAAAAAAAAAAAAAAAAAACATCGGTAAGCTCACGTATTCTACGGACTGCGTATGCAGCGGAGCTTAATCTGTTGGCCAGGGAAGACATATGTGGAAACCATTGAAGTTTACTATCTAAGGTCACTCCCAAGAAGACTGCTTTATTAACAAGGTCTAACTTTTCTCCGTTTATTTCTATGCTTGGAATAGTCGATTTTACGTTAGGTAATTCAAATTTAACACATTTTGTCTTCTTGGCATTAAGCAATAAATTGTTAGCATTAAACCAATAAACTACCTTAGAGAGGGAGAGAATCATTAATATGGTCATAGTTAATGTCATATCTGTCTGTTTTAAAAATAAAGGATGTGTCGTCAGCAAACAATACCATTTCGCAATGGTCCCTAACAAAGAATGGCAGATCATTAATATAAATAAGAAATAAGAAAGGTCCAAATATTGAGCCCTGCGGAATACCCATTTTTACTGAATAACAAATTAGGAGAGGGGGAGCCTGTTAACATATACAAAGTGATCCATTTGCACACATGAAATCTCAATAGTTCGTTCAGTAGAAAGATCTGTGATATCCTTAGGATCTTTAAATTTTAAGTTACGTTTAATAATAATCATAGATCCATCTCTACTTAAGTTCTTTCTTATGAACAAACTGACAATCACATAATTTTCTATGCTGTTAATTGCTTCGTAGTTTTTCAGCCAGTGTTCTGTAACACAAAAGACATCAACGGAAATATCGTGCAAAAAACTTATTTCTAATATTACGTCAGAAAAGCCTTGATTATTTTGATGTACGAGTACTACATGGAAACGATTAGACTTTTCTGTTGTCGTCGGTCTTTCGAAATGATCCGAAACCAAGCAAAGTGGCGCGCGTGCAAAGTGCCTCTAAGCGGATGATTGCTTTTTTTTTAAATAAAACTGGACACGTGGCTACTGTTGCTTTGGAGAATCGTTGTACCGTGAATAGTTATTGGTACACGACCATTTGTTTGCCGGAAGTTATTGACAAACTCTGTAAAAATAATCGTAAACGCAGTATCATATTACACCACGATAATGCTACTTCTCACACAGCCAGACAGGCAAGTGAATTTTTAAAGGTGAACAACGTTGACCTTATGAGCCGTATCGCGTACAGTCCCGACCTGGCACCTTATGACTTTTATTTATTTACAAAAAATAAAAAAAAGTTACGCGGTCAACGATTTTCATCACCTGAAGAGGCTGTCGAAGAGTATGAAAAATATGTTTTAGAGATTGTTACGGACGAGTGGCATAAATGTTTTCAAAATTGGTTCATTCGTATGAAAAACTGCATTAACGCTAATGGAGAATATTTTGAGAAATAATAAATTCATTTCTGACCATTTATAGTATTTTTTTTCTTGTTCATTCCGGAAACTTATAGTGCGCCTCACGTATATGTAGGTACTCTTCCGTAGTTTGCGAAAATGTGTTAACCACGTTGACAAATAAAGTATAATAATTTTGTTGATGTGTCGAATTTTGCATAAATAATTTTTATTCAATTACTAATCTTACGTTTTATAACGTTAAAAAAATATAAATTAATCGTAATGCTTACTTTATTACCGATATTTGATGTGTAATTGTACTGCCTCCGTGGCCGAACGGTTACCATACCGGACTGCCACGCAGAGGTCCTAGGTTCGATTCCCGGGTCATATTTGTATGGCCTACGTTTAATTCTCTCGTGAGTTTGGGTGTAATTTGTGGTAACCCGCGACACAGGGTTTCCCTAGTGCGGAGCTATGTCGAGTGGTTGCGTTAAAAAAAAACTAAAAAAAAAACTAATAATTATCCGCCGAACTTCATTATTTAAAAGAGTAATGACTAAAAAATCTACAAGGATCAGTATCTCGAAACTGTCATTTTGTGAGTTAACACATATAAAAGTCCACAAAAGATGAATTACACAAACAATTAGCAAAAACTATACTTTAGAAAAATGAAACGCCGAGCTCAAGCTTAAAGTTGCAAAACTCTCACATATCTGTAAACTAAATTACAGCTAATAAAATACCAAGTGTTGCAAAAGAACCAAGCTAGACTTTTCCCAATACACTATCAGGAAACTAATTACACTGAAGTATTAAATGACCAGCCTGAAATGACCCCAACGACAGTGAACGTTTCTAGCAGTCCTGCTAACAAGGTAGAATCATTACACAACAATAAAAATACATTTGTATTCTCAGCTCTAGCAAATGTAAGTGTGCATGTTCCATCGTCGACCTTATCGTCACTTTCCATCAGGTGAGATGGAGGTCAAATGCGCACTTACATTTGTATAAAAAAACCTAATAAAGTAATGGAAAACATTTCCGGCGATAAGTATAACAATATCTTACATTATCTAAAACCGAACTGCGGAATAATAGATCTACGACTACGAAATATCGAATTTACAGTGACCAACTACACATAAGATGATTTCTGTGTGATTTTCGTAGGAGTTGATGACTTCTTTACTACTAAGAACTTCTCCAAGTTATGCTCCGGAATTAAAGAAGCTCTTATGAAACTTCAACACACCAACATTATATTGTGCTTACCAACGTTCCAATTTCAAAACCACTCAAATTTATTATTCAATTGGCGAGAATAGTCAATTATATACAACAATATACTGGGCTCAGAACTTTCATGACTGCGCGTATATGCTTGATACAAAACTGCACCTAGAATATAATAACTACATATGTACCGTCCCGTTGGCCTAATTAAAATAAACGCATTGCGCATCATCAGCACCGATCTGAAACAACTAATAAATGATATTAGACATGCTTTTCAACCTACACCGACTGGTGACGCCCATCAAAAGAATAAGTGTTTTCTTTAATAAGAACAAAAAGAAAACCGAAAAATAAAATACATAAAGTAACAATCTTCTATAAAAATGTAAAAACTAAAACTAAGGCTTAAAAACTAAAACTGCAAGTTTAAAGAAAGTCCTGTACAATTTTCAAATCCTTTATTAACTTTCACTGAGACGCGACTGGACGACAGTGTAAACGACGCGGAATTATTTCCTGTAAATTATGCTGTCTTATGCCATGACCGAGCTGGAGCTGGAGGACGGGGCGGCGGAGTACTACTTGCCGTACGCCAGTCCTACAATGTACAACATATTGACTGTGGCTGCTAATTTCATGACGGAATTGAGGTGGTTTTATCAACAAGGGATGTTTACGTTTCATGTTTGTTATGCCATACTTACCACCTAGGATCTTTGCAAATCGCTATTTTTAAATTTATAAAAAATGCCAATTAATTATAATTGTTGGAGATTTTAACTTGTAATCTGCATCCAAAAAACAATGCCTATAATTTACTGCTTTTAATATGTGATTTATCAAATAATGTTGTGAATGGCCTAAACCGTATTCTTGACCTCGTTCTGGCTAAGTCGGATAGGGTTAACATCATAAAGGAGTCTGTGGTAAGTCTGGTTGAATCAGAGATCCATCATGTGCCGCTTGAAATTTATGTAGGTAATGTTACAAACATTGCACTTTAACTTGCCCACACCTCTATGTAATAGTAGAGCTCCTTGTGAAAGCGTTCGTCCAGGGAAGTACTGCCACCTTACCTATTTCTGCCGCCAAGCAGGAATGTCAGCATTACAGTGTTCCGGTTTTGAAGGGTAAGGGTGCTGGTGAAATTACAGGCGCATGGGACTTATCAACTTGTCTCAGTGTGACGGGCGCAGTGGCAGTACCCCTCAGATCTTTGTGATTTAAAGCTCTGAGTGGCATTGCAACTATTATGGACAGAAGTGTAGCTTACCATCAAACGCACGACGTGTTAGTCCCGTCACTTGATATTATTAAAAAAAAATGTTCAGAATGCAACCAAGTAATAGAACCTGAGTCACCATTTATTAGATCCTTCCCAAATTTCAAAAAAGCTAACTTTAAAGATCTATACCGAGAACCATCCACAGTTGACTGGTCACCAGTTTACCAATCTTCTAACATAGATGACGTTGTTGACTGGTTTTACAAGATAATTAATAATAAATTGGTCATAATTGTAACCATTGCTCCCAACACTCCATAATTCAATTTATCCGCAATGGTACTACAGTTCAAAGCTAATTGATTTATTTAATTAACACGTTCAGATCGGGAACGAAATTACCATTAGTTGCAGTCCGGCGGGACAGATTCTCATATGGTCACCGGTGGTACACTATCGACCAATCAATAAAAAAAATTGTCAGGGCGGGTTGCGCCACTCACTGGTAGATTCGGCGAAATTATACTTTATCTCTTTCTAATTAATCTATTATTTTAAGTAAACTTTTTTTGCCAGTTCTGACTGTTTTACTTCATCAGAAATAATTCGCTGTATAATCTCGTTTTTCTATTAAGTACATTTCTAGTTCTTTTTTCAAATAAATACTTTTTTAATTTATTTGTAAGTCAATGTTTTTAACCTTGATTTTTCTCCTGTTTTACACAATATCCTACACTATGAAAATTTGACAATTGCACATGGCGGGAACGTTAAATTTAGCATTTTCTTTCAAAACGGCGTGGGTTTCTTAGGGTCTTATTCTAGAACTCTACTCAATGCTCAAGACAGGACTTGAGTATGATTCAAAGCACTAGAAATCATACTCAAGTCCCTTGCCATTGGGGTCGTATTTCCAGTGCTTGAAATCATACTCAAGTCTGCTCAAATCCTGACTTGAGCATTGAGTAGAATTCTGGAATACGACCCTAAGTATACCAAAAGTCAAGTGTTATGTGACCACAGGTGGTACATTACTCTTGATAGACCAGCTGTCCATGCTCCACCTATGGTACACGCGGTGGAAACGTGTTAAAAATTACTACCACAACTCTATAAATCAACGAACTATGGCTTACACTTATTTTCATTATTATCGAAAAGTTTGTAAGTCATTAACTAACGAGAGTAATACTATGTATTTATGGAAAATCGAAAATAATATTAGGTTGGATCCTAGTACGTTTTGATGTTACATAAAATCGAAAAGACAAGTAAATAATTCCACTGTATTTGATAACCTTAACTCGCAAAGAATAACGAATGAGTTTGCGATATTTTCTAAAGAAGTTTACTTACCCACGGCTCCCAATTTGTGTTCCAATGATGCCCTTTCGGCTTCTCAACTGTCTCATCTTTCACTAACCTACCTGTAAATCACCATGTAGACCATCCGATCTAAGTAGAGTTATGGAAAAACTTAGACCTAAGTTTACTCGGGGCCCCGATTAAGTTTACTCTGGGCCCCGATGGCATTCGCCAAATAATAGTAAAAGACTGCTGATGATGCGTATTTGTTGAGCCATTAACGTCACGTAATTAACCTGTCACTACAACACAAAAAATGCCCCTACGTTTCGAAGAAATCGAAGGTTGTACCAATCCATAAAATGAGATATAAAGAATTATCGAGCAGTCGCAGTTATCTCTGTCTTTGCTAAGATCATGGAAACGATACTATATAATTTAATTTATGAGCAACTTAAGGGCTAGTTCTGTGATCAACAGCACGGCTTTCTGCCAGGTCGTTCTGCGGCTACTAACCTTATTAATGTAACATCTATAATTAATGATAATGGGGATCCTAAAAAACAGGGAGTCGTAGCAAATTTCGATTTTTCAGAAAGTCTTCGACCGAATCGATTGTGACGTTCTCTTAGAAAAACTGACCATCACGGTTTCTCAGAAAATTTGGTCACTTTCTTTACAGACTATATCAAAAATCGTGAACGATATGTGTAATACGATGTAACATTGCATGTACATAAATGTATAATATTATTGTAAGTGAACGAGTTCATACAAAATACAAGCAACGATATTTTTTTGAGCCCTGACTGTGCACGGCCCGTCCACGTCCCGGGCTCGGCCCGGATATGGATAGACCTTAAATGAATTATTAATTATTTATTACGTCAGTTAGTTTCATAGAGACTTTTCCTTACCAGGAACAGGATCGAAAGCCATAAATAGATTTTTTTAAATCGCCATTGACATTATTTTGACATATTGTCCTAAATACACATTTTTTCCTCTGATACACATACAGGTTGTAAATACCGTAATCGCTAAGTATAGCTACAGATCCTACAATACTATTCGTGAATTTTGAAATATTTCGATTGGCATTCATAGATTTTGAAAAAAAAGGTTTTGGTGGATTTTGTGGAAGAGCCTTGCCAAACTGTACCAAAATCTTTTCAAATCAAATCAAATCAAATCAAATGCATTTATTCGTCAACATAGGATACAGTACATTGAAATAAATGGTATTAAATAAGTTATAGCGACCCTCTATGTTGCACCTTCAGGCATACGAACTACATAAGTGGATGATGAAGATAGTTATTTTACTTAATTATTATTTATTTACTTAATTATTACTCAATTTTATTTAATGTCAAATTACTTAATTATTACCGAAATATTCGTTTATAGAGTAAAATGTTTCATTAACAAGGTATTCAAATAGATTTCTTTTAAATGTTACAATGTCCTTAATATTCCTTATGTCAGATGGTAATTTATTATAAATCTTGGCACTCATTGCAATAATACTATTACATAGGAGGGCAGATCTGCCACCTACGCTGTCAAGTTTATTATTCCTACGGGCACTCTTAACACAATTAAAGAAGTTTGGATTGCGTCTGATGAAAACTGCGGTATTAAATACATAAAGAGACATTCTATCTGTTCGTTTTAGACCACACATTGCTCTAATACACTTCTTTTGTGCTAGGAACACTCTCTTCACATTTATAGCATTACCCCAGAAAATTATTCCGTAGCGCAATTTTGAAGCTATGAAATCGTGATATGCTGTTAGAACCACCTCGAGGCTAGCTTTCTTCCTTAACATAAATAACGCGTATGAGAACTGATTCACCTTCTTACATATAAATTCTATTTGGGATTGCCATTTCATGTTACTGTCTATATACAAGCCTAGAAATTTAGTAGTAGTGGTCATGTCAACGTCAATGTTATTATTAGTAAATGGGTTCAAGGGGGATTTTGTTAGTTGAAAGCTCATAACTTTAGTCTTACTGAGGTTTATACTTAAGTTGTTATTATTAAGCCACTCTACTACTTCTTTAAGACTGTCAAGTATTTTAGATTTGTCTTCGTACAGTATAGTACAATCATCTGCAAATAGTACCATCGGATAAAGTGTGGATTTTATTATGTCATTAATATAAATTAAAAATAAGAGTGGCCCCAAGATACTTCCTTGAGGGACACCATGAATAAGCGTATTTGATCTGGATGCATATATTTTTTCAGTATTTGTTTTATTGCAGATTCTATTTACTCTTGTTAATTGAATTCTATCACTAAGGTAGGACTTAAGTACAGACAAAGAGTTACCTCGAACACCGTAGGTCTCTAGTTTTTCTAAAAGTATTCTGTGATCAACAAAATCAAAAGCCTTTGTTATGTCTAAAAACAAGGCGAAGACTTCCCGCTTTCTATCCATTCCTGAATATACCCTACTCAAAAACTCATAAACAGCTACATCTATTGATTTTCCTCTTCGAAATCCTTTTTGCTCTTTTGCAAATATGTTTTTGCTTTCAAAATAATCGTACAGGTTATTGTGTATCACTTTTTCAAAAATCTTTGAGAGTACCGGTATTAGGGCCACTGGTCTGTAATTTTTTAAGTCTTTTCTATCGTCTTTTTTATATATGGGCTTGATTATTATAGTTTTTAGTGCGGTAGGGTAAATTCCTTGTTCAAAACAAAGGTTTGCTATGTAGCTTAAAATTGGGGATATAGTAAGACATGTATTTTTTAATACTTTAGTGTTTATGTCGTCATAACCCGTGCTTGTTGTGTTTTTAAGTAGATTAATAATCTGTGCAATAGATCCAGGATCAGTGGGCTTCATAAAAAAAGAGGAAGGACTATTGTGTTTGCAAGTAGATTTGAAGTTTAGATTTTTGTTATGTTTTAATTTCGTAATATTAATATAGTAGTCATTAAAAAGTTGAGCAATCTTTGAAGGATTAGTAACACGTTTACCATCATGCACAATTTCAGTGAATTGTTCCTTAGGCGTAAAATTTTTTTGTTTATTTATAATCTGCCATGTAGCCTTTGATTTATTACTTGACTTATAATTGTGATAGTTATTTTGAGCAAGTTGAGTTAAATTGATTATTTTATTGTATTTTTTAACAAATTTTCTAAAATTCTCTTTATCAACTTGTTTTTGGGATATCCTATATTTCCATAGCAAGGATCGTTTCCTTCTACTGCATTTTATAATGCCCTTAGATAACCACTTTGGCCTCTGTAATGTAGATCTCTTCATTCTGATTACCGGAAAGCAGAGATCGTATAACAGTTTATATAAATCGTAAAAAGCATTAAATGCTTCATCAGCATCATGTTTCTGATATACTTCATCAAAAGACAAGCATTGGATATATTCGCTAAATTTTTTCAAATTTTCCTGGGAGTAATCACGTTTAAAAAAATACCAATATTTGAACCTACATGATTTCTCTACTGGACAAGTCATAATTTGTGCTTTATGATCAGACAGGCCTAACTCTATCACTTCAGCTTTCCCCTTACGAATGTTGTGTATTATATTGTCGATGCACGTACCACTGTTTGGTCTTGTAATTTCATTAATACCGAATTCCATATTGTATTAGTATGTATTGTAGTAGTATGTGTGTATGTAGCTTTGTTTCAATGTTTCAAATTCTTGCGTCATTTTATTATTTCTAGTTAATCTATCAATATTAAAATCGCCACAAATGATAATTTTTCTGTTATTAGATGTCATTGGAGATATAATTTCTTTGAAGTTTTTAGAAAACTGTTCGTAATATTTTGCAGCATCTTTACTCTTTGGTGATTTGTATACGCATATGACAATTAACTTATGATCAACAAGTTCAATTCCACAGCACTCCATAACATATGGTATACTATATTTAGGTATAGATTCAATTACTTTAACGTTCAAGTCATTCCTAGTCAAAATACAAGAACCTCCAGATCTGTTATTACGCGTAGAAAAAGTCCGTAGTTTATAATTCTGCATGCCTAATAGTGAAGTATCTTCTTTGATCATATTATGTTCTGTAACGCATAACATATCAATTAGTTTATTATTACGTTTGAGTTCATTTAATCCTACTATCAATTTGTCTGATTTATTTAATAATCCATTAATATTCTGATGAAGTATGTTTATATGATTATTAATTGATTATACACGAAAAAAATTATTATCAAATGAATTTAATACGGAATCGTTACGATTTGCTGTAGAACCACTATTTTTTGTTACTTCCAATACTCCCACATTTTTAGCAATCAATTCTAATGATAAGCTACTACTTATACCAGTCATCAGTTCATCCAAATCTTTAAAAATCGAGTTATATCCATAATTGTTAAGAGTGCCACTATATTTCTTGAACATACTATAGTCATATTTTAATTTCGAATTAGAGTCATGAATATATGCGTATCCATGTATCTCGTTGTCATACCATAATAAATTATTAAAAGTGCCAATTCTCGAGTTATATATACTGAAACCTATTCCATATTTATAAGTAGGAAGAACAACAACAATATTCGTATATGTAATTTTTTGTAACTTTTCTCTTAGGCTACTAATTAAAACAAAGTAATCATTTGTCTTCTTGAAGTCCTCTTCACCAATAAACACAATACAGAAGTCTCGTTTTGTGAAGCCCGTTAAGTGCTTATCAATTTCACGAGATTCACCATACCTCCTCCTGGCTTCAAATAATGGACAACGGAAAATTCCTCAGAAAATATTCTTTGAGCAGTGGTCAAAATTGTGTTATTCTTATTGGAGCTTAATATGCATATTTTTGGTGTATCTACATTTTCTGTTCTGAGTACTGTTTTTTCCATTACATGTGCGTCTTCATCAATTCCTGCCTGACCAGATGTTACATTTTTCGTTTAGATGTTACGATGTTATGATGTTAGATGTTACGTTTTCGTTAGATGTTACGTTCCACAATTTTGTGTTACTACTTAAAAGTTTTTTTGTCAGAGTTTATTTACTTCTTAAATTATTTTTAATAGAGTATCGTTCTAAAGTCAACATTGTTTTTAATAAATGTTTAAAAAAAAATTATATTTATTGAAGTTAACACTAACAAAAATGAATACTAACATTTATATGATTTCATTTATTCATTCTTTGTTTTGATTATAATCTATAAGACGCATAATTTCGAAGTCCATTAGCAAGCCGTGGTCGTAATTGTATAGATAAAAATTTGCTTAACATTAAAAATGAGTAAGTGTCTCATTTTGAGCGAGGTATGGGTTAATTGTGAGAGACTAGAGTTATGCAGAGGCAGCTGGTGGTGCTGAACTAACGGTATTACTCGTGGCTGTTGATGTAGTGTCATCAGGCTCGTCAATTTGGAGCCATGGCATTCGTCGTTGAAGCTCTTGCCTGTAAATTGTTCAAATGTAATTAACTGTCCAGTAAATATCATAATTAATAATAACGCACACATTCATAACCCCGCACTAGGGAAATCCTGTGTCGCGAGTGCCATGGACACACACATAGACAACTACAAATTACACCCAAACTTACGAGAGAAATAAATATAGGCCATACAAACCTGCCCGGGAATTGAACCCGGGACCTCTGAGTTGCAGACCAGCTTGACAGTTAATTAGGTAGTTTGAAAGTATGGTTTTGTGCACCTTAACACAATAGGCTTGACAATCGTTGAGGAGCACGACCATGGATGTTGTTACGATATTATTTTTGTTTCTTATGTACTATTACATATTATAGTTTGAGGTACTGGCCACTTCTCTGACATTTCATTTTTTCTATTCGTTGATCTACAGAATTCATTGATAGGTTACCTTTCCGTTATATTTACCTGTATTTTGGATGACTAATCGCATAAACCCATGGATCGATGCAGGCAACTGCTTTACACGTTACAGCAGGAATCATTGTTACCTAAAGATAATTGCGCAAGATTAAATTTTAGCTCCGTTTACTATTAATTACTCAAGTTATAAATAACAAAAAATTATTATACCCCTGGGGTAAGTAGTTGTTGGTCACCGAAAGCTCCAATGAGTGACATAACTCCATAAGGCGTCCACGAAGCTACGAATAGGAAGCATACAGTAAGCGCCGCTTTTGCTATTCGGATCTCAGCCGATTGCGCATTTGTATTCTGATTGGAACGCAAAGATTCAACGTTCATCTTTTTAGCCTGTTCCCTGCAAAATTGAAGAAATTTTACTCATAGTTCAACATTTTAGCAAATGTCATTTTTAAATTTATAAGTACCTGCCATAACATTAATAACTGTTCTTTTATTCAGTGGTCATTTACCTTAGAGCTGCTTCATGAGCGAATACTTGTTTAACAATTCCACTGTAAAAGTAGATGATCAAAGACATTGGGAAAACATAGCTGCAAACAAAGATGCAAGCTACGAACAGCTTTGTATCAAATGTATTTGTCAAATAGTCGAAGGTGCACGATGTTAGATATCCCTCTGAAAATTTTAAAATACGTTCACATAATATATATAAGACAGTCTTCTTGACTACAATAACAGATTTCAAGTAATTTTGATACATACCTGGGACAAATCTGCCCCAAATCTTGAATAGCGGCAATAATGCCCAAGGAGTAGCGTATATCCATACAAATGCAATCATCAACAGTGCCTTCCCTCGTGACAATCGACCATCCAGAGGCCGAGTAATTGTTGAGTGTCTGGGCAAAAAAATACTTTATTATCTAAAACATTTTCAACCAGTAAAAGTAGCTCTTTAATATAAGCAGAGTACCTATAGACGTGACTTGGGCAAGGTGACAGAAAGTCTGGATGACCTAAATTTGCCTTCTATTCCATTACACCAGTGTTCCAACCTTAATAACATCGTCGTAAATTATTTGTTAGATTACCTATCGTAAGCGATGCAAGCATTAGTCATGCCAGCGCCGATGCCACTGTAAGCACCCATGACCGCAAATATCTGGCAGCCAAACGCACCGGTAGCGAATCCTCGCATCGCGCTGTTGTAGATGAAAATCGGAGCCTTCGCCATCATGATAAAGTCCAGAATTGCAAGATTCAAAATCAGGAGGTTGCTTGAAGTTCGTAAGCTTTTTGTTCTGTTAAAAAGTAAGTGTCATTATTAGTGGGCAGTGGTCAGCACGTACCTATCCTGTGACAAGACGTTGCTTATAGCATTTAAGTTTATAATGTATGTTTAATACCTTAATACTTACGTGGAAAAGATGAAAATTACAAGACCGTTTCCGATTAAAGCGGCAGCGGTAAAGAAGATATAGAGCAAGGCGAGCGCCGTGTGCGCACTAACCGGCGGCGCGGCGAACCCTAGCCAATGTTCTGGCACCGCCGCTAGATCCTCGCCCGTAAGCCCTGCACCCAGCAGCTCTACATCCCCTGGGCCGTTCGACCTGGGACATTGTATTAGGATTTATTTTGGTCTCTCTATAGCAATTTGCTGTGAATTTGCTTTAGTAATTTTAGTAAGTTAATACAATTTTCAAAATACTCTTCTATTTTACAATTGAATTGTCTAGAAGGGATTCATTACCTGAGGGGTGCAAAGTACGCGCCGTAGCTATAAATTTCCGTCTGGTTCTCCATGCTGATTGTGGGGATCATGATGAGCAGTCCTCGGCAGTGACTGTCACCCCCTGACTGACTGCTGCGGCTCCATTCGCAGCCTTCCATTTTATATCAACGACATTTTGCAGCTAACGAGATCTATGGATTATCCGCGTGGACACTTCTTATAGGATTACCGTAGGAACGCTGCCACTGGCGCGGATTGTGATTACAAGAGCGTTTTGCTATATAATAAAATCAAAGCTGATAACACTGTTTTTCGTTTTCGTTTAATGAAGCCGTAATAGCGCATATTATGATGTGTACGTGTGTAGATATTTTGACTTGTAGTTTTAAAGGCTTTTGTTTGTGTTTAATTTTTGATTCTTGTGAACTTCATTATAAAAGATTCTTAGGTTGTTAGGTTAAATTAAATTATTAGTAAGTAAATGTTGTAGTCTGTGCTATTATTTGTACCGTGAGTCGTTTTCACTGTAGTACAGTTTCAAGTAGATTTTGTTGGAAGTATGTATATATAGTAAGTAGGGAACATCACATAGTTTAAGATAACTGTCAGTCAGTGTACTAATGTTATTTAAGTAGAAGCGTAAATTATCGGTAATCTATGTGGAGTTATTTATAATGATGGATAGCAAATTATTTATATTACAGAATTACTTACTTTAATTAAGTGGCATCAAATCTGTTTAATTATTATTTATTAGTAGATAGCACATTAATCAAAATAAAATTTTAATCAATGTAGGTTTAAAGGTTATTAAATATAATTTAAGCTGGTCGCGCGCAATTTCAGTGAATGTGAAAAAAAGATAGGTGAGACAAAGAAGATATGAAGGTATGCAATCTGGTATGCAATCTCTAAGTACATAAGAAGTAACAAACACGCGCAAAAACGCTCGATGGTAAAGTTACAATAAGTTATGCTAATGAATACAATCACATTTTCTCTACTTTTTTTTGAATTCACAAATGCATTTTCGGTTTCCCACTTGAATCAAATGTTCCTCAATTTGTATGAGAATCATATATAAAAATTGCTTCAGTTTTTAAAAGTCGTAGAACTTTTTTTTATAATATCTAGTGACGGGAAGAACAAGTCATGCGCCTGATGATAAGCTACAAGCCTATTCATAACAGTTGCAGAGCCACTCAAAGCTTAAAATCGCAAAGACCTGAGGAGCACTGCCGCAGCGCCCGTCACCCTGAGACATAAGTTGACGTCTCATGTGCCTGTAATTTCACCAGCAACTTTACCGGTACTTAATAATTGGCAGCAGAAATAAGTAAGGTGGCAGTACTACCCTGGACAAACTCTTTCACCAGGAGCATATTTTAGTAGCAGTAAACTGCTACTAAAATATGAAAAACATATCATAAACCTTTAAAGTATTAATTGTGCCTTTTCTTACATAGGTATATACAGGCTACTTATTTACCTGTAGTTTTTTTTTTTAATAACGCACACACTCAACATAGCCCCGCACTAGGGAAACCCTGTGTCGCGGGTGCCATGGAGACACACCTAGACAACCACAAATTACACCTAAACTCACGAGAGAAATAAATGTAGGTCATACAAATATTTCTCCCGGCCCGGGAATCGAACCTGGGGCCTCTGCGTGGCAGTCCGGCGTGGTAACCGTTCGGCCACGGAGGCAGTTAACGTTGTTACAGTGTATAAGCTTTTAATGCACTTTTTAATACAGTTGCTCAAAACGTGGTATTTTTCGCACTACAAATCGTGCCGAAAGTTGGAATTTTCACACTAGTGCTTTTTACTTTTCTATTTTTTTTTAAATTTACTGTTGTTTCAAATCTACATCACAGAACTAAAGAAGTTTATTATATTAATATATATATATATATAGTATTAATATAGTATTAATATAGTATTAATATAATAGGGGTTTAAATATGAAATTGCCGATTTATTTTACTGGCCACTTTAAATTAAAATTAAACCTGTATGGTGTCCGATTTCAGAGTGAAACGTTTTTCACACGAAAAGTAAAACATGCTTAACTTAAAAAACATGATATTTGATTGTTCGACTTTCAATTGTCTTTACATTCAGCTTTTAACGTGAAGACAGATACAGCGAAAATCTGAGTACCTAATTTTCGAATACGAATTTCCACATGGAGTTAACGTAGCAGAAACTGTCAATGCTGTATTTGGAGAGGATACGGCATACGCAAATACGGCAAACGCCGGCAATACGGCAAATTACGACTTGAAGAAAGAACCACGAGGAAGACCAGTCACAAATGTAAATAACGTTGAATTGAAGGTAATGATGGAAGCCGATCCGTATCAAACTACCACGAAACGTCATGGTTTAATGTTAGCATACCCACAATATGACATATGGCGTTTGAATAATGACGACGGAACTCGCAGCAAAACAGCTTCACCGTTATTGCTCTATGATAACGCAACACCTCACACTGCTTGAGAAACAGTTTTACTACTACAAGACCTGCAGATATAAATTATCCATCATCCTACATATTCGTCGGACCTCGACCCGACCGACTACCATTTTTTCCCGCAATTTGATTTTTTTTTGTATGGAAATAAAATTCCCAGGAAGCAGTACAAAAATCCCTTCACACAGCTGTGGAGTCCAGGTCTCCAGACTTCTATCGCAAAGGTTTAAATGACCTTCCGATTACATGGCAGAAATATATAGACAACAAGGGAAAAAACTTTGATTAAACAAATATATTTAATCTTAAAAAAAATTGTTTTAATTTTTCAGTGCGAAACGGCAATTTCATACTTTAACCCCTAATATATATAGTCTTAGAAGAATAACGCATAGAACGATAGTTTCATATCAAACGAACTGTCACAAGAGAGGCAAAAATCAAATTCATGTAGGCTAGTTTTAGTAGTAGGTTAATTTTCGGTTTTAGTGAATATTTATATAAAAATACAAGTTGAAACGCGTTACTTCCTTGTGGAATGTGATGTTAGTATCTATTTTATGTTTGTCTGACGTATTTTTACACTGATTTAGTCATTTTTAGCTAAAATTCTTGAGCTGTTCGCGGTGCAAGTTGACCTTGAGCACTGAAGGCCCGCCCGCTCATATAGGCCCATTGGGAGCGCTTCAATTTGCCTCACTTAGCGTGTGCGGACTAGGTTTCTAAGCGTTATTATTCTAAGTATATAGTAATATTTATGTGCTTTGTGACGTAAGTCATTCGTCATTAAAACTTATATTTATTTACAAATACTATATAATGAACGTATCGAGTGGAGGTCTCTGCCTACCGCTGAATGGGTGACAGGCGAGATTTTTATGTATATAAACTCTTTTGCAAAAAAAAAAACGAGCACTAGATTTTTTTCTCTACTTCAATGAAGAAGACCAAGAAATAGGTTTTATTAATTTGACGATATATTGGCATGTTATTTGAAGCATCCTGGCATGATTCTTTACGTTCCAAATTTAAAATTTGAAATTAATAAAAGAAAAATAATGATTATTGCCATTGACTTACAAATAAATGGACGACGGGTCTAATACAAAAACCACGAAAAAAATGTCCTAAGTCAACCTATTCGAAATTTAAATTGTTATGTCATCGCAGTATCGCGCTGTCCGTAGAACAAATGAAGACTAAAGCGGAGTGTCGCGCTCTGTATACGATTTTAGCGCCTTACAAGTGCGGACACTTTTTAGCGCGGACCCGACGTCCATATAATTTATGTTAAGTATTATTATATTAAGTATTAAGTCAATGATTATTGCGGATTATTCTAAAATTGCTTTACTAATGGCGCGAATTGCTGAAACGATTTTTAACTGATTACGATATTTTAAAACTTTTTGGATATTTTCTGCAAATTAAACAATTTAATCTTTCTTTTTACATTAAATACCACTTTTTGATATGAGTGATAAAGTGATAAGGGCCGGTAAAATTATAGCCCTACTTGAAGAAGGTTGTTCGCAAACTTATGTGTCTCAGCGGCTAAATGTGAGTCGTTCAACTGTCCAGAGGACTTGGCAACGGTATCAAGAGACCGGTTCGGTCAAAAGAAGACCCGGTTCGGGAAGAAAACGATGCACAGAACCAAGAGATGACCGCTTTTTGGTGAGTCAGGCATTGCGGAATCGTAAGGCGTCAAGTGTGGACCTGAAGAAGAGCCTTGAAGAAGTAAGAGGAGTAGAAGTTAGCTTGTGGACGGTCAGGAGGAGGCTTTTGGCTGCCAATATCAGGAGTTACCGCCCAGCTCGGGGCCCTAAATTACTCCGTGAGCACCGTGTTGCTCGACTTCAGTTTGCTCGGAACTGTGCTTCATGGACTCTGGAGGACTGGAATAAAGTATTGTTTTCTGATGAAGCTAGAATCTCTTTGTGTGGAGAGGACCGACGACGCCGGCGAGTGCTGCGAAGACCACGGGAACGCTATGCGGGAGTGTGTTCGAAGAAATCACTCCTTATGGCGGAGGCTCCGTTATGTTTTGGGCAGCAATTAATTCGACGGAGCGTACGGAGTTAGTTTTCATAGAAAATGGAACATTAAATGCACACCGGTACATAATGGAAGTCCTAATTCCATATGCACAACCCACATTGACTCCGCTTGGGGAAGATTCCATTTTTATGGACGACAATGCTCGCCCGTACCGTTCTGGCGACGTGGAAGCGTACATGCAAGAAGTTGGGATCCGTCGTTTAGATTGGCCAGCTCGAAGTCCTGACCTCAATCCAATTGAGCATGTCTGGGATGTTCTAAAGAGACGGGTAAGATCAGTGCAACCTGCTTCACAAAACATCAGGGAGCTAAAAAGAGTCATTGCAGAAGAGTGGGAACGTATTCCTCAAAACGTTATTAAAAACATTGTGGAAAGCATGCCCAGAAGGATTCAAACTGTGATTTTGGCAAGAGGAGGTCACACTCGTTATTAGGTTTTTACATTTGTAACTTTATTTAATTAAAAAAAGTAAAACAAAATCTTGTCTTTATTGCCGACCACTTCTTATTGTTTGGGCGTGTACATCGGTTTTAAAGAATCCATCGTTTTTTTTTCTTTTAATTGCCCGAATTCACTTCACGCGCATTAATTTACACGATTAAGCTCTTACTTCACTTAATTAACTCAAATCGACTTTAGAACGTAAATTTCCTTAGGTGCCCGTTTTTTTTGCAAAAGAGTGTATTTGTTTTATGTATTACAATTTATCAATTGTATCTCACTACCGTGCACGGGTTCCTAAAGAAGTTTAAACAAAAGTACCAGGACTTCATAATAAGAAAAGTGGTTACAGACCGATATTACAGAAAATAAACAAAAACAGCACGTTAGAACTATATTTGCATCTAGACTTTTAAATAATGGTTGCAGTGGTTGTATTTCATTATTTTAATTTACTAGCAGAAAGTGAGTTTTTTTAAATACTGTTTTATTTTACTTTCAATGTAGTTTTTCCGCAAATGTATTAAAAAACGTCGTTTGATACACGTGCGGATTTGTCATTTTCACTTGTCTCGCGTCTTGACCCTCGCCTCTGGCTCGGGCCAAGAAGCCTCGAGCCTCGTGAATAATGACTAACTTTCCGCACTTATATCAAAAATAACTATTATGTAACATGCAAATGAAACAAAAGTTAAAACCAACAATTTTAATAGACATCACAACAACCATTTGGATCGATTACACGTGGTTAAAGACTAATATCTACATATATCCACACATTATTCTTATATAAAACATCTATAAGTTTTGTATAAAAGTTTCATACAAATTGGCGAATCAGTCAATTAATGACAATGTCGTCAAAGTTTTTTTATTCATTGAACCATTTTAAATTATTTTGAAGTATAGTCAAGAGATTTATAGTTTTTGTCAAAATGTCATAGCTGTAATAAAGTTGCAAATTTAGTAACCTATGTACTTTACTAATATTTACTATTAGGGTATAAAATAAGAAAAATGCAATGACACACCAGGTGCGACACATTGTTAGCAGGTTTTTAAATGAAATCAAAAAGGATAAAGGTAAGGTAATAAATTTATACATTATTTATTACACAAATAGTCTTCTACTTATAGGCCTTATGCGAGTTTCACTTACAATTTCAAACACATAGTTACCTCGCAATATTTTATCAATTTATTGTTCTAGATACCTGTCTTTCACAGTGTCAAAAGACTCCTTACAAACGTGTTTCAATATTGGACGATCAATGTTAGAAGAAACTTTCTTATAAGTGTAGAAAAATGCTACGTTTATAGCAAAGGTCTACGGAACGTAGCAGGGTTTTTTCGTCCTTGCCTAAATTACATTCGTTTTAATCACAATTGACAAAAGTATAACACAAAATATTGTCAAATACATTGAAGACAGATTATTATGTACGGTATAAGTTCGAAGTACAGTTGTAACACACACATATTATTTACACTACTTTCATCATAAACAGTACATACAGTGTTGTAATTAAACTATTATATTGACTAAAATGAATGCAATATTGACAAACATCGCAATTTATGTATATTTATCACATCGTTTATTATTGTTTTATTTAAAATTCAATATTTTAGAAAGTTAATATTGTTTGACTGATCTTGGTATAAATTAGTTAACTGGAAAGTGGAAAAAATAGTACCTGTACGTTTCGGATGCTTTAATTATGTTAATTAAAGTTTATTTATGTGATTATATTTCTTTTACAAAATTCGCTTTTATCAGTCTTTTTTATATAATTTGCAAAGCAACACGTTACAAACAAATTGAAATCTTTTATGATCATTTATCGATGTTTCTTTCATAATAAATTGATTCATGGCTTAGTACGTTAAGAGCACGTTATGCTTGACACTTAAGATTGCAATTCAACTAGAGCTTACGATAAAAACGGCCCAAAGTATTAAGCTTGATGTGCTCCTGAACAAGAATATGCTTATAATTAACTTATATATGGATTGTCTTCAACTACTCACTATAAAATGGGGATACATATCTCTATAAAGTTGAATGAGTGGAGAAAATGCACATCAATAGCGATACGAAATTTAAACCAACGCTTGTTTTTATATGATACTTGAGCTATTTAAACTCAGATTTCATTCATTTATTTCAATCAGATTTAGACTTAGAGTTCTTGTAAACAAAATACTTCACAATATGTGTAGTATTTTTGTAGCATAAATCCTATACTTTCTTGGCCTCATTTTCGCCTCTTTTAATAACGTTTGTCTGCCTATTACATACTTAATACACACATCTACTGATTCAGTCGTTGTTGACTATAGCAGTCTGTTTATTTTCGTCGACATTGCTTATACTGACTACAAGGGAAACTCTTCTATAAACCCTCTACAAATTAGGGCGGCGAAGTACATACTACACAGCCTTGTTACGTCACCGATTCTTACTGTACCATAATGCTAGATTAATAGAACAAGTTTCTATTTTTTCTTTACGCACATTTACTCAACAGTGTTTAAAAAATAGATAATCGCCGCCGTCTTTAAAGATACATCGAAAAGTTCAAAGATAGTATAACACTTCAGGTATAATATAGGATAACCAAAATATTGTATAAATGTTTCAAAACTTTTATCAACAGGTGTTGTCCGCGGGAAGATCGGGTGCTTCAAGAGGTGGAGATGGAGCTTCGGGGTCATCGGAAGTTGACGGAGGGGGTTCGTCGTGACAGTCAGGCTCCGGCTGCTCTATAAGGATGGTGGTGTCGTTGAGTGGCGAGGCGGAGAGTGAACACGGTGTTAACACTAGCCGCGGAGATGGTGGCGGCGACACCTCTAGCCTGCCCGGATCGCTGCTCGCGCCCCGCTCGTGCGCCACTGATAGGCGAACTAACTCTACTGTATCCTTGCATATCTCTTCCACATTTTCTCTGCAATTTGTTTGTTGCTCTCATATAAGTAAATTTTATAAATGTAACTAGAACAAGTTTAAAAAAATTACCTCTGTATTGACTGCTCAATGTTGTTTATATTGTTGATACTCTCTCCTGGAGTTGCTGCAATCGATTATAAAAATATGAAAGTAATTCAATTTTTCAAGAATTTATTCAAAGGAATTTTTTTTTTATAAACACTAAGTGCGCATTTGACCTCCATCTCACCTGATGGAAAGTGATGATGAAGTCGACAATATAGCACGCACACCTCAGTAATGCTTATTCACTCTCGCCTTGAAAAGGTCCAAGTTATAGCGTTCGCGGAATAAGTCCGCAGGTAGGGAATTCCACTCTGTAGCCGCTCGCCATATAAATGGAAGCGAAACGCTTCGTGCGAATCCTGGGAATATCCACAACGTAGGGATGGAATCCCAACCCACGTCTAGTCCACCAAAGATGGAAAGAGGAAAGCGGAATCTAATTAAGCAATTCCACCGCACACTCTTCGTGATATATCCTGTAGAATACCGATAAGCAGCCAACTTTACGGCGGTGTTCAAGGCTCTGCAGCTTCGCCTCCACTAATTTCGAGTCACCTAAAAGCCCCGTGACACGCTTGTCAATTGAATCCAAGCTAGCCAGTTGGTATTTAGCAGCATATATTCTAGATACTAACGATGTAAAGCGTCGTCTCGCAGTCGTTGCTGCCTGGCGAGCGGGCGGCGGCGGGTGTTGTCACGCACACGCAGTGTTACGCCGGCGCATGCGCCGCTGCCATGCAGGTCTAGCGCAAGTGATGACTGAGAGCCGCATTCTGACTCCACCGCGCTTGCGCTGCATTTTGATGCATTGTTGTTAACACAGGTTATTAATAAACGCTATATTTATATGGATAACTCTTATTTGATTGCCTACATGTATGTCATTTATGTATATGTATGTTATTTTATAAATGTATATCTATGAACCACAAACTATAGGAAATGAAGTGCAATACTACTTATAGGAAAAGGGTTAGTAAGTAAATGTACACTGAGGAAGAGTCAAAAATTCAAATTTAAAATATCTTTATTACATGGGTAAGTAAATTATACTTTAGATCGTGAAATACTTTAAACGTTATTTATAAGTGAGCCATATTCATGAAAGTACGAAAAAAGTGGTCACACAGCCATAATACATCTTATATTATCAAATATAAGTACACCTCCAACATAAATTGTGTAAGTTACTTTATTCAATGCTTGACCTAACAACATCTATTTTTAAAATTCGGCTGTATGTTACGTACGTCGCGTACGCGGTACTTTTCCTTTTGAGCCGTCTTATAAGAGTTGACACTCACGATACACCAATATTTGTTGGACGCACAGCTCGCTCGATACCCGCTGCACCACTGGATGTTCAAAGCAAGTTAACGCTTTTCTATTATACAATATTACTAAGTTGTTCTGAGTGTTTTTTGACACAGCAGCCCTCGTAACGCACCAGTGTGATGCGCAACATACTGTAATTGTAGGTAGCTCGATTACCACAGACTGATGTAGATATTTAGGTAACTGTTCTCCCAGAGGGAATAGAGATCGTTTTAAGTGATTTACGGGAATAGTGGTAGAAATGGCCATCTTTATAGCGCGCCAGTATATAATATGCACTCAACGCTTGCAACTTGCTAGATTACAGAATGCATAAAAACATTATGTTTGTTATAAGATCCCCTGTACATCCTAGCCTATACGTCGCCACTGAGTAGCCGCGCATCAGAGTGCAGTAAAGTATATCACGACAGCGCCACCGCGACGATGGTGGCGCTACCGTCGCTACTATGTAAACGCACTAAACTACCTACAAGTTAAGAGACCAAAAAATGTACAATAGTAGACTAATTTGAAATTAAATGTATGACTACTGTTTCATTACTTCCAAGCAGCTTCTAAATCCTGATCATGATACATTTTTCGTAAGAAAATATACATATTGACATAAAACATACCTCATAAAAAAGCATAAACTATGTTTTGAAATTGATTTTAAAGGCTGATTCTTGAAAATTTGCCACAAGCATAGGTCTCAAAATAGCAGTAAAATCATGCATTCTTTCTTGTTGATAAAGTGAATTATAATAATATTTTAAATGGATAATTTGAAGTGTTTACACGATGTTAAACATAAACTAAACATTGATTTAAGGTTTTTTTTATTATATTCTATTAACATTCCATTATAGTCGATGATTGTCAAAGAAAATTAAATATTAACTTATAAACGAAAATATTTAGCATTGGGGTGGTTGTGGTTTGAAAAACTCAGAATGTCCCAGAGAGTTCTCTCAAGAAACGCCTTCACCATAACTCCCAACACCATGTAAGAATAGTAATTTATCTGTCATTTCATTTTTGCGTCACTACGAAAATGACGGTGAGAATCGTTTTCATGTAAACGACTCACATTATTCCATAGATTTAGTATATAGGCATGATTCATATGAAACCCTAGAGGTAGTTCTTTGTAAATAGACATTTGTTCATACCTATTATTTACAATATTTATTTAATAATAAGTATTGTACATAGAAATATCCCGAAAGGTTCAAACGGGTCACTCTCATGGAATTTTTGACGTTCAAGTATACGTACTGCTGAAGCTGTAGAAACAACCATTTAAATAAAGCTTTTGTTCTACGACAGTTTTAAACTCCATGAATGGCAAATTTTGAATATCAACCGAAATCGAATTACAGTAGCGTATACACTGCTCTTTAAAATAATTTGTGACTTTGTGCAGAACATTGTAGAATGGTAGGAATATTTTTGTACCTCGTTTATTACATGTATCATTATTTGTAATAATAAAAATTACCAATCTTCTTTACATAAGTGTAGCGTGATGCCAGTGTAAAAAGGTCAATATTTGTATTGGGTTTATGCGGCTCTTTTTGCTATCAACGCCATCTGTGAGAAACTTTTGAAAATTTTGTGTGAGATATTTATGAAAGGTGTGTCAACAGACGTTGGTTCGAGTCCGGTTAAATCACAGACCACATAAATACTAGGTTAAATCGAATTTTTGTATCTATAATAATAATAATAAACTAGTGGAGTTTTTTCACAAAAAAATTTGAACATAAATAAAAAAGATTTGTTAAAAATAATGCACTAAAAAAATTTAAAAAAATGTATATTTACAGGCACATGGGACTTATCAACTTATGTCTAAGGTGCACTGGCCCTTCAAATCTTTGCGATTTAGAGCTCTGAATGAAACTGCATCTATTATAGACATACGTGTGGCTTACAATCAGGCGCACTTGTTCGTCCCGTCACTTGATGTTATAAAAAAAATTTCAATTTCTTTAAACTTATCCATCAAATACTTGGGGATCCCATTTTTTAATTGCTCTAACAGCACGCTTCTCCAAGATAAATCGGCGATATTTCCCCAAAACAATATGCCGTGAGTTGTTCGACTTTTATTCTAGGAGTAATGGTGTCGCGTAATACCTGACGGCTGAGTGTGGCGGTTCATCGACGGATAGCGCGTAGCGGCGCAGCGGACGACGCAGCGCGCTAACGGGTACGGCGCGTGCACCACTGCCTCTCAGGTCCGGTGCAGATCTGAACCGCGCGCGCCCTGAGCCTCGCTCCGCCTTCGCTCTGTGCCACACATACGCACTACCTGTCTCTACAAGCATCTCGCTTCTGCTACATCTATCTTGCCTAAACCCCTTACGATGAAAGCGAAGCTTTTCAACCAATATCTACCCTATCTTATTACCTACTTTTGATAGCGTAATGTGAAATGCTGTTTTGATGATATGTATAATAATTTGAAGCAAAGGGATCGCGTAACTACTGGGGTTAAATATAAATGCTGTTAAAGTCGTGGTTGAACTGAGGACTTAATATATGTAAAAGGCAAGAGATAAAACAGCGAAATGGAATCATATGATGGTACCCGAAACTAAGGGATTGTAACGAGAAGTTTTAAACCTGTCGGCAGCATGGGGCCTGTGGTGATGTCTATGCGGGGGTAAGAGCGGTAGTTCATGCGGTAGCGGCAGCACGTGCGGCAGACGGTAGACGCCGAGCTGGTCAAACCGCGTAGGAGCGCAAGGCGGGCATCGCCGCTGCGCTGGCCGCGGCATCGCTGTAGGCCGCGCTGGAGTTACCTTCGCTGCGCTATCACGTGCCTCAAATGTCATCACGCAAGCTGCTACTACTATAAAGCCTGAAATACGTGAAATTAAAAGAAATACAAAATCAAATCAACGTTAACATTATGTAATGCTACGAGCATTTGGGGTCATTTTGCTTTAACTGTTTTTACCATTATAAATCTATCAAGCATAATTTCACGTTGTTATCGTTGAAGTGCTTGTCACAGAGATATATAATAAGTATCATTATAAGTAACAGAATTATGTTCGTACAATTTGATTGATGATGTTTTTGGTTGAGTTTGTACGTGACTTTTTATTGTCATTGACTGTTAAAACAATTAACCGGCTATCACTAAACAGTCTATTACTAAAGTTATTTAAGTCGTTTGAATAACTTATCTAATTTCAGTAGCGTGTATTATGCGTGTGTAATAATTTCATACAAAAGACATCAACGGGGTACCATGGGTGCTCTAAAGCATCAATATTTTGGCAATGCTTTTTATTGTCTACTATTTATTGGTTACCTCCAAATCCCATGACGATGGGTCCAGCATAAGAAAGATTGTTAAGATGGAAGCCGCGAGCCTCGTCCTTGACGGATACCGTGGCATTGCCGCGGATCTCTTGTGCTACGGATAACTGGTCGGCGTAGTAGCCTGGAATATTAATATTATTTTTACTCTCCCCTATTGCATATCAAACTGTCCTATTGTAATATGTGTAATCTGAGCTGTAGGTACTCAAAACAATTGTATAACAATTAACGATAAATATCAAGGTTATAAACAATCGTAAAAAGAATATAAAACAAACTAAATAGAAAACAGTTAATTTCATTGTTGTAATAAAAGATAAAAAGTTGAAGACATAAAATAATTACACAATAACACACACTCAACATAGTCCCGCACTAGGGAAATCCTGTGTCGCGGGTGCCATGGACACACACATAGACAACCACAAATTACACCCAAGCTTACGAGAGAAATAAATGTAGGCCATACAAATATTTCTCTCGTCCCGGAAATCGAACCTGGGACCTCTGCGTGGCAGTCCGGCATAATAACCGTTCGGCCACAGAGGCAGTTATTATATAGTAATCGACATTAATGTGATATTAAAACGATTGGTTTTATTAATTTAATAAATAAGTAATAATAGGATAACCAAGGGTAGTATATACTGCCCTTCTTAGTATAACCAACGTAATCGACATTTTTAGCGAAATTGGGTTATTAACATATCTGTAATTATTGGAACGAGACCACAACCCCCTAGAAGCGGTTTTTTAAATATATTTCTTTTTACTTTCAGCTTTATTGTTAAACTGGGTTGACATTTCTCGAAGAAAAAATACTGCAGGAGTCAATATGTCGAAAGTTGCCAAAATGCAAATACGTTAGTTGTGACGAGGAGGGCATCATAATAACAGCATCGATGACTCGAACAAGGGATTAATTATGTCAGACAGTCTAGAGTTAAGGTCAGGTGGGGTAAGAGGAACATACTTTATTTCGAGACAACTGTTATGAACTCTACGAGGTATAAATAATGTCTTATACGAATTTCGAAATACTGTAATCTTGCCCTGGTTTAACAGCTTTCCATATTTTAATATTCGTTACGCTAAAATTAATACTTACGATGTATCTGACAGAAACGTTCAGGTTGGGCTAACGTTTCTCTTCCTCCAAAAAATGGGGTAAGAGGAACTGTCATCGCATTTCGTATAAATATAATATATATTTAAATATATCCGTAGTTAAGTCCTAAGTAAGACTATTTCTATCGAATTTGATCTTAAAACCATTGCAATAACGTATAGTTATCAAAAAAAGTGAAAAGTTAATTTTGTGGCAAGAGGAACATATAAGTTAAAGTCAGGGGTGACAAATTAAAGAAAAGTGAACCTGTTATAATTTTTTTAGTACATACAAAGCATAATAAGGCGCATTTTAACCACTCGTTTACAAATCAACACATTACGTAAGTTAAGTACTTTTTAAACATCGTCATAATAGAAAAACAATGTTTGGTCCAAAAATAAATTTATATTTCTAACAAAATTTATTCTTCTCTAGTCACCATAACTACTCTACTTTGACAATCGTTTCACTAAATCAATTGAAATTTGATATAGAAGTAGTGTGGCCACGTAGCTAACTTGCAATGAGCCATTTTTGTGTTTGTTCTTAGATTACGTTATTATTTTAGAGTTTACGCAATTTTTTTTTGTTTACGACTAAAATATTAAATTTTCTAAAAATTCCTGATGGAAAAAAATGTGCTACCAGAATTTTACTGATGGCTTTAGAAACTACCTTAAGATGTGTGATTGTTTACACATAAAATTGTAGTGGTGTATTTATTGTAACAATCTTCAGAAATTAACATCATTCATCAAATTTTAGTAAAATTTACGATTACAATCAAAAACGTTATTTGAAAAAAACTTTACTTAATTTCTTAAAAGTATGTATATATATTATGGATATAAAGTTGTGTTTGTTCGAATAGGACAATATTCCATTATGACGATTCCATTATTCATCAAAAAGTTTGTCACCCCTGATACGGGGGAAGAGGAACGTATGTTTCTCTTACCCCGTAAGTACTAGACCCTCTTACTCCAACAATGTTTTTGGCGGTTACAATTTTGATTACAATGAAACTCGTATAATTTGTTGTTTTTGGACTGAAATAACTAATAAAAAGTAAAACTTACTGTTTTCTGTACGTGTTTTTCTATAAAAATTATCTCGTGTTTTCAGACTACACAACTGTCAATTTTCTTTTCTCTCTCAAATTTGGAACATCGTAACGACATCTCTTTACAGCCGTTGAAACTAATTTGACTAAACGCTTCATTTTAGTCCCTCTTCCCCCGGTGTTCCTCTTACCCCACCCGACCTTACTATATAAAATAGTCGGGTTTTACATTGACTTACAATTATATGGACGTCGGGTCCGCGCTAAAAAGTGTCCGAACTTGTAAAGCGCTAAAATCGTATACAGAGCGCCAAACTCCGCTTTAGTCTTCATTTGTTCGACTGACAGCGCGATACTGCGATGACATTACAATTTAAATTTCGAATAGGTTGACTTGGGACATTTTTTTCGTGGTTTTTGTATTAGACCCGTCGTCCATTTATTTGTAAGTCAATGGGTTTTTATCATTATTTAGTTAATAAAACAGTAAGTAGGTATTCAGTACAGAATAAAAATGGTATGTGTATAATGTGCAGTTTCGAGACATTCGTCAATTCATTTATTTTGTTTATCTACACACATATCGTAAAGCCTCTATGATGTGTTCAAAAACCACAAATTACGACCAGTATAAAAATAAACTGTTTTGTTAGAACAAATTTCTTTCTTTTATTTGTGAAAATGTTATTATTGCTTCATAATAACATCGAATTCGATTTTATTATAACATTAAAATTTCGAACATCTCTGAAAAACAAAACAATGTGATTCGACCTCAATTCTAATATCAGTCGAGATGAAATTTTATTCGAAATGAAATGTCAATAGCAAACAATTTTGATAAATTTCACACGTTACTTGATATCGATACTGATAACGATATGATAGTTGAGGCTGACTCTAGTTTATCTATGAATTAAATAAAAACTACGGATTCGATCTGGGCCTTTTGGAGGGAAAAGTGTCGTTTTTATTTTGACTTTCAATTATTTTGTGAAATCTAGTTTAAAGTGGAATAGGATAGTGCTATTGTGCCTTAATCGAAGATTAAAACGCGAAATTATACGAATCTCGAACTAAACTACCCGTATCGGCCCGTTTTAATGAATTCCGAGTTAATCCAAGCACGCCGCATCAAATTGTCTATCCTCTTTGTGGCGGCCATATTTACAGAAACATAATTAAACGAAGATATGGCTCAAAGGACTTGTATCCAAGCCAAAATTATTAATAAAAAAAAAAATAAAAACTACGGTTGTGTGTTCCATTCTCTAAGCTTGTGGGACATAAAGGATGGAAAAAATAAAGGAAAAGTTGTATGACATGCGTGAGTTAAGTTTTTATTTGCCGCCATTTCATCAGCCGTAACATGCGGTTCCTGAACACATCATAGAGAGCTTTTAATATGTGTATAGATAAAGCAGTGTATGTAACTGTTCATAATTAGGCATTAAAACACTAAAACACATAAACCCACAATCGTATTTCAATGCCTTTCATTATGTAACAGTCACATTAACTTATTATTTATTTGCTACTAAATAAATACTTTTTTAACAAATTTTTTTTCGCGTGCAGGTCAGTTGTGGAACAGAATCCCTTCCCATATGCAATCTAGGAACCTGTTGATTGCTTCTCTTAAGAAAAGGTTGATCGTAAAATTTCATGCTGACGTCTCTTTGTTGATTTTCTTACCTTACTGATTTCCTTTCATGTTTAAGTGTGTTTATTGACGTTACTTATTATACGTTATGTATTTTCTATGTCCTTTATTTGATTATTATCGTTTTATTTATCTGTTAGTTTATTATATTTCTCCCTCTTTCTCTCTTGCACGCTGTTGCCAGCTTATGATCTTTGTTCTCACTCACTGCCTTGGGTTGGCTGGAAGAGATCTCTTTTAGAGATAATTTTTGTTCAATTAATATTTCTTTTGTGGAATTAATATTTCTTTTATATTTGTTTAGTGCAACAAAGAATATATTGTACGGATACTTCATCCAGCTGTTTTAAAAGTAGTGACCGCGGTATGGGTGAAACCGTAAGGAAAATTACACCACTTGAAAGTAGAGGTTTATTTCATTTTACATTACGTACTAAATAATTGTTTTATTCAAATGAATAAATTTCATATTATACATAATTTCTATAGATAATACGATGAACTATCATTTCCGCCACGTTACACTGGTAATACATTGTTCTTTTAAGCTTTTATGTAATGAAAGTCTTAGAGATAATGCTTAGTAAGAACAATTGTTACTTCGATAATCTTTCGATACGTTTATATGTCGTATTGCACACAGCTAAATATATGGCATTATCTTGAATGCGTAATGTCCCTTTCCACATAGCTGCCATCTTGTCACCGAGAATAGCACCCGTAACCCGCTTGAAAGTCTCAATAATAATTTACTATAATTTATAAGTTTATTCGAAATTTTACTGACTAAATACCAAAAGTTACATTCGGATTTCGATTAGGGTTTAAATTAGGATTTAGATATCGGCGTTTACGACTTCTGGTCATTATTACTTCTGTTTATGATTACAATTCGTAGTTTTCATTACACAAGTGTTATTTTTGATGTTTTGTTACCAATCAAGAAGAAAAACTTGTTTCACTTTCACACAAAAAATCTCGTAGCCCTCAGATCTACTTATTACCCGTTGGCGTTAAATTTTTTACTTTTTTTTTGGCAGCTATCCAATAAATCTAGGCAATGGACAGTGGTCCAAACGTCTACTCACTTGTCAAGTGTTGATTGTAGCAAGTTCCTCTGTTTTGGGATACTTAGCCCAACCAAATTGTTATGAGCTAGAAGGTGTGAAGTAAACAGCGCAACTAGAATAGCGATCCAACAATGTCCAACGATATGAACAGGTATCACTGCGGCGCCGGATGCGTCGAGCCGGAAGTGTCAGCGCCGGAACCGCTCGCTCGATGACAGGATATATCCCGCACCGCTTTTCACTTACACCTTGTCTTCAAATTCAACGATATACCAACACAAATTTTCTTACTTAAATTGAGGCTATCAGCGCAACAGTGGTGTAACACACATTCCATTTTTTTTCTAGAATATTACTTTAAATGATACTTAAGCACATAATTATTTCATATTTGTGTGCTATTATCGTGTAAAAAAATTATTAATAATTAAATATTTTTAATACCTAATAATAGTATCCAAATATAAAATAATTATTTACTTTAGTATCATTTAAAGTAATACTGTAGAAAAAAATAATTGAATATGGGTTACACCACTTTTGCGCTTATAGCTTTAATTTACTTAGCGATTTATAATAATTCTTCAGACTGTTCCATTGACTTACAAATAAATATGGACGACGGGTCTAATACAAAAACCACGAAAAAAATGTTCCAAGTCAACCTATTCGAAATTTAAATTGTAATGTCATCGCAGTATCGCGCTGTCAGTCGAACAAATAAAGACTAAAGCGGAATTTTGCGCTCTGGATACGATTTTAGCGCCTTACAAGTACGGACACTTTTTAGCGCGGACCCGACGTCCATATAATTGTAAGTCAATGGACTGTTCATAAGTTTTTAGTTACTCCATTCACTTAATAATCATTTAATCTATATTCCGACAATCTATTGTTAAACTATATTGTCTTTGGGAAAATGCTGTCCTAGAGACAATGCGCAGACTGACTAGAGCTTCTGAACGTTTATTGGCAGTTATTCTATCATAAAGTAATTCAAAGAGTCTTCATAGTGTTATGATTCGTATATAGTAGTGTATTTCGTTCCGTCGTTAGATAATCTCGGCGTCTGAAATACATAATCTTCAATATGCCGTTTGTGCCTGCTTAAGGGCAAACGTGATAATTTGATATGTTCCACACCATACCACTATACAGTGCGACAAAATAGGTTGGCACAGAGTAGCATAAACCGCGGGCAAGATATAAAATCGTAAAACAAGTTTGTCAGGACACTTTGTAAGTGGCTGAAACGCTTACCGCGAAAGGTCAGGAGAAATAAGAAAAAGAAATAAGTTTCCTATGTCTAATAGTGACAACTTCAACTTGTAGCATCCAATATATAGTCGATGATCTACCAGTTACCCGAGATGCCTAATGTGATGGATCCCGCGATATTTGTGTACTAGTGTGAAGGTTTTGGATGGGTAATGTACTGAAACTGTGTCAAATACAGTGAAGTCAGAAATAAACAAAAATTTTATTTTTAATACCAGTAGAGCTCCTTGTGAAATAGTTCGTCCCGGGAAGTACTGCCACCTTACTTATTTCTGCCGCCAAGCAGTAATGTGATCATTACCGTGTTTTGGTTGTGAAGGGTGTTGGTGAAATTACAGGTACATGAGCAATGTCAACTCATGTCTCAAGGTGACGGACGCAGTAGCAGTGACCCTCAAATCTTTGCGATTTAAAACTCGGAGAGGCACTGCAACTGTTGCGTTGGAGTGTGCTTACCGCCAAGCGTACGTCTTAAGGTCTATCCACACATGTCCGGGACGTGCCCGGTACGTGGACGGACCGTGCTCCGTCAGGAGCTAAAAAAATATCGTTGCGTATATTTTGTATGAACTCGTTTACACATGTCCGTGTCCGGGCCGGGGCCGGGACGTGCCCGCAGTTCATACAAACTAGTACCTCCCGTCAACGTTCCGGGCTCGGCCCTGATGTGTGTGGATAGTCCTTCATTCGTCCCGTCACTTCATGTCATAAAAGTAAGAAGGCCTTCAAGAAGTAAGATAAAATCATTGACTTACAATTATATGGACGTCGGGTCCGCGCTAAAAAGTGTCCGAACTTATAGGGCGTTAAAATCGTATACAGAGCGTCAATCACGCTTTAGTCTTCGTTTGTTCGACTGACAGCGAAGCAAGCAAAATTAGACAGTACTACGATGACATTACAATTTAAATTCAACGTTTTAGCTTTTTCATATTCCTTTACATGTCACTACGTTTAAATACGTTGACTTGGGACATTTTTTTCGTGGTTTTTGTATTAGACTCGTCGTCCATTTATTTGTAAGTCAATGGGTAAAATGTAAAATATTTCATATGAAAGCAAATCTAGTAAAATATGATTTGTTTGTTGTAAATGTTTAGCGAAATTGGGCTTTTTTGGGTGCTTATGTTTAAACGACGACACGTGCTCTTGTATGTAGTCGTAAAGCTCTGTCGTGTTTGACCAATATATCGACCACAGAAATGACCTTACTACAAAAGACATTTTGTTATAAAGGAAAATGTTCTAACGACAAAATATCTCTTAGAACATTCCAAATTTCCACCGGCGATATAAGGGTAATAATTTTGTCGACATATCGAATTTTGACATGTCGTAAGGGACATTTTCCATTACGACAAAAAACGTTCCTTATGACATTTCAAATTTCCACAGTCGACATTAGGCAACATCACATACGTTGCTCTGATCCCAAAGTAAGTAGCTAAAGCACTTGTGTTATGGAAATCGGAAACAACGATGGTACCACAAACACACAGACCCGAGACAATATAGAAAAGTTAGTTTCTACACTGAACCGGCCGGAGATCGAACCCGGGACCTCAGAGATGGCGACACCATGCAAAAATTGGTGTGCAAGCCACTCGATCACGGAGGCCGTCAAATAAATAATGTAAAGCCCTATATATTCTTACATGTGTCACAGGTGAGCCTATAAACTCTCGACTTTTTTCCACGTTCCTTTCTTTCTTTGCCATTGCAAAGTCAAAATCCATTGCAAAGTCAATACGAGTTGCGACTTCTAGAACACGCAACGATTTTAGTTCTCAATAAAATCAAAATCCATCCATTTATAACTTTTGGCTACCCCAGTTGTAAAAACTTAAATCTATGGAAATGCTATGGTACGATCAGAGCGACAAATCCTTTACATGTGACATGTGTATTGGAAATGTTTCGTTCCATATATTTGAATTGAAAAAAATCGTAAAAGTCGTCTCATAGTACTCGAAATGGATTTAGGCTCAACTCATACTGGCGCAGGTGGAAGCATTTAAAGCGATTGTAATTTTTTAAAATAAAGTAAATATCATAATTGTATATTCAAACTCGAAAGTACAACGTACCGATTGTGGCCATGGCAGCTCCAAGCAGCATAAGGAGCAATCCTGCAGAGAGCGCCCGGCATGCATGCCACAAACATTGCGAGCTCATCTTGCCTCGCACCACCTGCACAATAAATTTCAGAAGTAAAACAACATACGATACTTAGCAATGGTAATATTTCAAATAGTTAAATTGAAATGACTAGGCATAGTATGTTCGTTATTGCGTCATTGTTTTGATTTGTTATTAGGTTCATTATTATTCAAAAGTTCGCAACGTTTCATATTTATGAACAACATAAAATATAACAAAACTTGAAATAGGCCTGTATTGTTGTAGAAGTAAGTGATTTTAATATAGTATAATGTAAGACATTAAAAAATTATAATCACAGTTCGTCAGGAGGACCTGGTTAGTCTATTGGGATATTCAATAACATTTTCAGTGAACGGGAAATTTTCTTATTTTTTTTCGTGATTTATAGGCAGAGATCGGAAAAAGCAGCGTGATTTACCATGTATTTACCTAAGAGTCAAGAAAGTACTACACATAGAGTGGCTAAAAACTTTCTAAAATTTTTGTGATTTATTTAGTTTTATAGTTTTTATGTGTAACTAGTAATTATTTTATACGGTAGCGTATTTGGAAGAAAATTTTTATTATACATATATTTTTTTATAAAATGTAAGTGCGCATTTGACCTCCATCTCATCTGGTGGGAAGTGACGATAAGGTCGACGATGGAGCATGCACACCTAAATAATACCTATTTACTCTTGCCTTGAAAAGGCCTAAGTTATAACGTTCAGGGAACAAGTCTGCAGACAGGTAATTCCACTCCATAGCCGTAATTATACACGTTACACATACGTTTTGCTTTTTTATCTTTTATTCCGGGATTTCAGAGATATTATCCACTCTATGTACATATAGTACCGTAGGTATAATAAAGTCACATGTGATCATACGTTAAAAGTGCTTTTATCACATGGTAGTAATAAAAATAATACGAATTACATGAAAGAAATCATGTATATGAAATTTAATCTCTCCTATTTAGGCAAAAAGTTATCAACTAATTGTGTTCGCAGAATCTTTAAACCTCTCTCCTGAAAAGTTGTAATTTTGCAGATGTGCCCTTGTTACATTGATGTATTTCTAGAACTTTAGGTGACTTTCCTCTACCTACAATCTCCGTTTATTTGGGATAATAGTTTTATTGTATTTAAAAGAGTTGCGTGCGCAACAAGTCCTCAACTCAACAAGTTCCTTGCCTCAATCGGTCACAATCACTAAACACAGATATGTTTACTTATATCATCCATTTCGAGTAAAGTTTATGGTTTTCGGGAGAGGTATTGTATTGAAAGATGGGTTTGTATACATATTAGCGTATATGAGGAGGTAGTACCTGGACGTTCCAGGTGGCCCCCGATGCGGGGTGAGCGCGCCGCAGCGGCCCCGTGACGCTACGCGCACGCCTCATAGCGACTGCCGCGCGTTCCTTCGCGCCTTGCCACTACCACTGCGCGCGCATACAGCCTCTTTGCTCCAGGCCACCTACATTCTAAACAACCACTTTTCATTGAACCACGACATTTCCTTAATCAGTAACTGTTTCTTCTCTTTTTCGTTACAAACTTTTATAGAACGTGGGTAACGATTTGACAGTTCCCTTCAGTATGGCCAAGAATCGAGTCTCCTAAGGAAATCGAACTATGACCGTACTGTACCACCGTGAAATACCTTTGGAACTGAATGTCGTTTACTATAGGGGAGTGTGTGGGGTAACTCTCTACATTACTGATTTTTTGCTTCTACAAAATGAAATGGAGGCCGCAAGCTTTATAATATGACCGTTAGCAAATGTAGATATACTGTGGGTATGATGATATCTATATATCTACATTATATCGATCTGGCATTATCTCGTTTCGTTTTAGTTGTTTATTAAGGTACATTGACTGTTCCCAGCACAGTAACTCAACGCGGTCTACCCTTTGGAAAATTTTCTCTTTGTAAATAACAACGGATTACTTGTTAAATCTCGGTTGTGTGAGACAACAGTTTATTAGCCGTTTTCTTGGAAGAGTGGATATTTATTGTCTTAAAAAAATTTAAAAATAGGAACAGCTTTTGTACAGCTGGTTTCGGTGCTACGTAATTGTATTTATAATAGTTTTGTATGTATTAACTTTTTTGTATTAAAATTATTATTTTATTAATTTATTCGTTAAAACCCTTTGTTACAAAGAACATTAAAAGGTCAATATATATGTATAGGTATTTCACTTAAATACTGGTCTGGGAAGACATAGCGTTGAAACAAAGTAATAAAGGTTTGAGAATAACAATGTAAAGGAATAACAATTTTATACCAAATTATGAATACTTATTATAGAAATGCAAATACATGTGGAAAATCCTAATCTTGTCTCTCCTACCTACAACTAAGTATATATCTGTAAAAAGTAAGTGTAAAGATACTTACGTGAATAAGCACTTTTAAATTAAAAAATATGTTAGGTTATGTTAGATTAATGTACAAGTACAAAATGTAAGTAGGTCATGAGGCGGGATAACATCTGCCAGCTATCGCAAAGAACTGTGTGTAGCGATAGAGCTAAGTAGAGATAAGTCACAACTATTAGACCTGATTGGGTAGTGTCTGTGTCTTAGCAAACTTTATAAACACAAAAGTTAACTTCGAAATGTCTCTTTATGTTATTCTCTATACGCTGTAATTATATAATTCGACCCATAGCTGCGGTACATTTAACTGAAATATACGACATATCGACACAAAATACTCAAAAGTTATAATTTGCCCCTAGCAGTGAGTATATTTTTCAAGTCATAACTTTATCTGTGTTTTTGTACGTATAAACAGTTGCCACAACCTGAAGGCAAGCGCATTGTTTGGCGCCATATTAGGGTTTCAATTTATACGTTTTCACGGTACGTTATTTCAGCCCTCCATTTCACATTGTTCTTCGAACTGCGCACACAATACTCGTACATGTGTATTTGGTATGCGAATTAATAACTCTTTATAACAATGCTAAACTAAAAATAATAATATCCAAATAAATAAAAAATATCCAATCTCGAGAAGGCTAAAACCACTCTACCATTCTATACTACAACCGTCGTTTACTTTTGCACAACAAAAACTAAAAACACAAAAGCTCACGTACGCTCTTTAATTGTTTCATGTATTCGGTTTTGTTAGCGAACAATTCATGCAATATGTAATACTGCGGAAGTTACTCCGTGCAATGAATATGTACTGACAGTCACAACTTTATAATGTGCACTCATGTCGCATATTGTATCCGTTCCACTAGCAGCATTTTAAATTATTGCGGAACGGACGTAAAGCAGCAGACTGCTACGGCGTAGCTCGTAGCGCATTGCTGTGCCACAGGCATCGAGCATATAACCCCACTGTACAATCAATCTTATATTATTACATTTTTGTAAATGTAGCACACTAAATTGTATTGCTCAAGACTTTGCATATGCTTACAAGTTATCTTAATATGGATTTAATATCAATAAATACAGTTGTCATTCAGCACTCGCCATCAGTCGTTCTTAATCATCATTTTTTTATTCGGCCATCTGTCATTTTCATATCATTACATTATTTAGTGCAATTTTTATCATCTAATAGCTTGCCACTTCGTTTTGGTCCATCGAGCTAAAAACCAGTACGGTTTTCAGATACACCAGAATACTGTATTTAGTTTATCATAGCTAGTGAAAGCATCCGTTCACTGGTAATATGTAGGAGGTTATTTGAGCATAGCAATTCAATGCACCATATTATCGGGTACTTCGTGTTAGCACGATTATTGAAATCAGCCGTATTTTAAAGACCACATTTATAAGGAAACAAAAATTACTTGTCAGGCTACCCGCAACCTGTTATCTTGACAAGGACGAAAAAGCTACGCAACCTTGCGGCATGGTTGATTATAAGTGTTGACACTACAAAGTACGGTTTGGATATTTGCCAAATGTTTATTTATTTTTCATTATATCATAATAATTGTGTTCTTATAACATAAATGTTTATTATAATTAAACTTAATGCTTAATTAACATTTTTGTTTCCGAAAATTGTATTGATATTGTATTTGATTATAATAACCGGAATGTTTTGCATGAATTACTTAATAAATCAAATATAATATACTTTTCATGAAAACAAAACAAACTTTAAGCTCAAGAGGTCCAGAAGTTATAAGACAAAATGTAAATTTATTGCTCTCCTACAAACTACTCTCAATTGATTTGGGAGTAAACTATTTGATTTATAGCTTTTGTAATGTTTTTGCTTTTGTGAAACATGGGTATATTACGTGTATTATTTTTGTAGACAATGGCCAGCCGTCGATATTAATGATCACAAAGATGACAGCCCACCGATTTCTTCATAATCTGGAACCCAATTTTCGACTAATGTACCTAACGTATAGTTAATTGATGGTTGACGATTGTGCATCTGAAAGATGTGTCCGGTGGTGGGAGCAGCGGCCGGGCAGGCGGTGGGTGCGGGGCTGTCACGTGGAGCTCGGCGCGCCGGCGCGGCCGGGTCGCCCGGGCACCGCGGCCGGGCTCGCGGCATTCCCCTGCCGGCAGCCGGCCGCCTCACTATGCGCGCCGCGCCGCGACACGCCGCGCTCGCCGCGGTCCACAGCTCGTCGGGTGCAGAATCCGAGGCCCTCTCCAGGGGCCGCGCCATCGGCGCCGAGTCACGTTAGCCGCTGTCGTGTATGGTGGAGCGCGTCGGGCGGGGGGCGGGGAGGCAGGTGGCGTCGCGCAGGTGCGGCCCGCGCCCGGCCCGGGGCCGCATTCGCAGCGCGCGGAGGCGCGGGCACGCCGCGGCGCGCTCCCGTCGCCCTCGTCGCGCTCATGGAGCCGCCCTGGGAGCTCGAGCTCGAGCTGCGCCGCCACATTGAGAACTGCTCCTGCACTTGCGACCACATGGGTTACGGGAACTATATGGATTACCAAGTGGCGCCGGCAGCGCACGCTTGCCTATGCCGCGCGATCACCTCGCCGCACGCCCACGTATGTGTCAACCCCCCGTGTTCGCTCTATCCACGCTCGCCCCTGGCGAATAAATCTCATCCCGCATGGATATGCCCTGCTGCTTCGGTCCGCTAGGGATCGTCACATGCTGTCTAATTTTTAGTTTCTGTGTGTTATTTCAAGTAGTTGTTATTAACTGGTTGCCTTGGCCTTATCATATTTATATTCAGTGAACTTTGCAGGTTAATAAACCTGGAAAAAACTCCTTGCCAATTTAATGCCAATAATTATTTAAGTCAGATGCCTGACTATATAGATTTATAAATTTGAGTTTATCAAACAACCGTTATTAATACTTATATCAAGATTAGGTAAATCTAAGGACATGATAAATACGAAGGCCTAAAAGATAGAGGTAAGACTAAAATGCCTACTATTTTACACCACAAAAGTTTCCAAATGGAAACATCTAAGAAAATACCATCCAGGTTTAATAATACTGCGTAATGTTATTTTGATTAAATACTGTTCATGTAAACACGCGTGTATACTTATTGTTTGTTTTGACCAATGCACTAGCAGCGGAGAGACAGCAGTTCATCGCCTGACGTCCACCCAGTATAGTTCGCTTAACTTGTATTGACAGGTTTATAATAATAATACCATTAACTTTTCCTTTAGTTTTCTGTTCTGGCTTTAATTGTACAGTTCCATTGGTGTTCCTATTAGTATATAGTTTGTGGACATTTTTAGCACAGTTCGTATTGCGCCTTGGGTCTTTGAATTCAATTAAAGTCTTTCAATCATTTCAATCAAACTATAAAGTATGTACAGGACACATATTTAAAATTATTTACAATATATAACTACTGCAATGATTTTACATAATAAATTAATTGCGAACTGAAGCATTCAAATAACCGAAGTAAAAGTTAATTTCTCAAATATTTTATGACTTACTTTCTAATATTGTAAGGTAGATATTGAAAAAAATATGAACGTTAAGAAAACGTAGTTAGAGTACAATGTAAATTTGTATCGAGACAAACCGTCGTTTACCGTCATAAAGAAACTTGAATTTTATGGTACGTACAGTATTATTGCAAAACCTAACACATGTTTGGACTGTAGTGAAATATAACACAATCCTAACATTTTCTCCTAAGAAAAGAGTCGTGCTCATCTGTGAGACGTATATAGGCAGATATACATATATACGACACAAATTCGCGTATAAGTAGCAAATCAAAAACAAGCATGCAAGTAGATTTTTATTTCTGAGCACATTAGGTCGAGGGGCTATAAAATTTTACACATGTGAGCTCATTTCGCCGTGCGAGGACACGATCCTCCCTTTACATCTTATTCAGGCCGCACTCAATTTTATAGCACTAAAGGATTTACTGACATCGCCTTTACAGTATTTTAATCATCTCTATAACATTTTATTGTATTTGCTGATAGGTGATTTTTACAATGATTGTTGATAGTTGTGTTAACTTAAGCTATTAAGCTAGCAAGATCTCTTTAAAATATCAGTAACTGCAACCGATTACATTATTAAAGACAAGTTTGTAAAAAGTGAAAGGTACATTCGGTACTACTTAGTTATAATTGAGATATGCAATGTCACAAATAAGCTACTATAAAAAGTGAACCACAACCCACAAGTTATTTCTCTAATACACAAGTTGAGGTACCTAAAGAGGGAGTGATACAGTACGTCCCATTCAATATCCTGCAGAGTGTCGCCGATTTCCGCCTCAAAAATTGAATCTATCGGGCGATTCTATCTCTTTATGGGCCTGTCTTCGCTGACACCAGCGGAGGAACCGATACCTCTTGTTTCTATGTACTTATTTTATTTCTTGCAATGACATTCCTCTGATATAAGAATGTAAACGTTTGGATTGATGTTTTTAGTTAAACACGTTGTAACGGCTGAAAAGACTAAAGGGTTGATATCTACTACGGGTTAATAACTTCTACTATTATTTCTACTATACTACATTAAGATAGTTGTGGGGTAATGTCTGCTAATTTTTATTTTTGTATTAGCGGTAATTGGTAATTCATTTGTAAAAAATTGTAGATTACAGTTAGGCGTGTATTTAAATGATCATTTTAAATTTGCGAAAGCAACCGACAAAAATCTAAACGGCCATCTTTTTTAAATGATTGATCTTCTTCTCTGATACAGAAAACAAATTAAATCAATGCATATTTTAATCTGTTCTGAGCTACGTAAAAATGTTTGATTTATAAATTAACTTTGATAGTTTTATGTTGGGCCTCAGAACTAAATGAGCATTAAAAATAATATTTAGATACTTATTTTTAAAACTAAGTAAATGTAGATTTTATTTGTATACTAGTATTATATTAATTATAATATAATTTGACCTGAAAATATGTTCGGAAACGCAAGCAAATTGGCTTCTGATATTTGCTTTTTCATATGTACTAACCTAACCTAGCCTACTGAATGGAGGGCGCGACCAAGCAACTAAGATTTATTAGGAGATCAGTATCAAAAGATATACTGGCTATAAATCAATCTGGCTGGCATCAATCGTCAAAAGAAAAGATCAATAATAAAACAAGAGGATTTTGAATACCAAATATTAATTTAGTATGTTTAAATATAATGATGGTGTCACTATTGCATTGCAGTTCATTTATAATTTATCCGTAGATCACCTAATACAGACGGAACAATTACTATATATATCAAACATTAATATATATTACGTTTATTTAAAAAAGTGCACATTTACAAAAGATCAATTTTATATCTTTGAGGATCAAATAATCCCTTACTATTATAGCACACACACATAGACCTCATTTTTGTACGCTAATTATTGCCTTCTGAACTTTTCTTTGAAATTAAACTAAATTTTGAAATAGAAAGAAATCCAAAACACAAATTCTCGGTTTCATTGTTCCCATTTATTATTGTCTTTGTTACCCAAATATCCTGTGCTTGCATTGTCATTTTCGTAATCTGTAGAAATCGTGACATTCCGGTGAGATCTTTTATTCAGGTGAACCGCCATTGCGAGATCGGCTGTTCCGCGTTATAAATTTATACAAGTAGCAGTTTATTATTTGCCGACACCTACAGTCTCAAATGGAAATATTATTCAGTCGCAGTGTAACTTAATAATATAGCCTTTGCTACTTACATAATTATGAATCTCGTTTATTTATATAAATAGAAAATGGAGAGATGAGACAGGTCATGTAAATTAAAAGTTATTTATTCCTCAATTATTCGTAAAACTGTGTAGTTGTATCTAAAAAAAAGTTTATGTTCTGAAGTAATACATATTTGTATTGAATAAATATCATCGTTGTATGTTTTGTATTTAGTTCTATACATTAACTAAATTTGTACGAGCTATTTGTCCGTCCATGGGTTTTTCTATTTTGTTGAAGTATGAACAGAATCCTTCAATAAAAAAAAACAAGAATAATATGTAGTTCATGGTTTTTTACTTAAAAAATAATAAATAATGTCTTTTTTTTGTTTTTTTTGAAATTACTTAAGTAGTTTAAAAGAAACATAGATACATAAATTTTTGACGTGGTTACCTAATAAATAGTTTTTAGACTAGATAATATTTCATGTGGCGTTTTTATAGCGTATTTATAGACTTGTTTACGGCATGTTTATGGGGAATAAAGAAGTCATAACTTTATCGATATATAAATAGTTTAAATTAGTTGCGATTCGGTGACACTTCACATGGTTTCAGGGTGGTTTCAGGTATTGGCTATTGTATATGTATTTGACAAAATCTTGGGGGTGCGATCCTTAGAGGATGGATAGTCTAAGGTGCGATCAAGTATCACCATTTGACACATAGCGTCAATCAATAATTATATCAAATATATACTTGCTGTATAGATACCGCATTCGTTCGCACAGGTCCGTTATTACGTTACTACGCCACATACCTCACTCCTCCTGCCCTTCACATACTTAACGCCCGATCATCTAGTCGCGAATAGCCTAAACCAAAAAAGTATTAACCAAATTCCCTAAGTAGAAACTGATGTGTGACAATTTGATATAGTTTGCTAATGATTGAATCGATCAGAATCTAATTAATAATAATCACAAATGATCTATTGTTACCAAGAACAGTTGTGTGAAATGAATTTTGAGTATTAGAATTAAGAAAGCCTAGACACGTGTTTTATGATATATTTGTATAAATAATAACTATGACAATTCAGTTTGCATTTCTATTAATGCATGGGACTCTTCAAAATACTAAATAAGACAAACGGTTAAAAAATAGGCTTTTAAATAAATAGGTTGTACATGGATTTATCTGCGTTTTATCTCTCGTTGCGCATATTAATGTTTCTTTTTGTTTTGTTCATGTGGCCTTTTTATCTCTTCGGAGACGTATAGCTGTATTTACCTAATGTTTCGGTAACAGTTTTGGAAGTAAGAATTCCATTAATGTAGTTTCTTACGAAATTTATCAAGACAGAAGTTTGTACTTATATAATGGTATAATTTACATTGAATAGGAGTATGTGTGAATATGTGCATACGTGCATGATTAGTTTAATACAATATTAAGTAAACTAAAAACAGAAGTAAATATGTCTAGATGTTTAATAATCTTTGTATCAAATATCGAGTGTACTTGAATTGTTTCCTGGAACTAAAAAATATTTTACTCACTTACTAACTATAATATCTACGTACCTATACAGCAGAGACGACATTAAAATGGTACAATACCGACTTCCACTTATTACGAACATCTTGACTTGACTTTGTAAGATGTGATGTGTTTTTTCGAAATTTTACGAATATACTTGTTAGTATGTAAAATTTTTTATTGAATTGATATTCAATTATTTTTGACAAAGATTGAAAACTCAGAAAAAGTTCCTTACGATCCGGTCGGATTCGAACCGACGTCTTCTGCCATACCGTGCCAGACCCTATACCATCTAAGCCACGGATCGAAGGAATTTTTTCTGAGTGTTCGATCTTTGTATTAATAATTATAACAAGCTTGTTAGTGTTTTCTAAATATTAAGTACATTACGTTTCTCCAAGTATTTGGTGTGAAGAAGGCTTTCCTTATTCTTTTTTCTTGTCTACTTAGAGGAAGAAAAAAAAAACTTAATCACGAAGAAAAATGACACTAATAGACAAGCTAAACACGTGTGTATTATGTTTCCAACTCTTGATTAAAGCCACGAAAGAATATTTATTAGGAATTCTCGCTGTCCGTTATTAATAATTCATTATGCAGGGTCCGGCCCCTGCGGGAAGCTAATAATGTGCCTCTTCGGGCTAGCCACGAGCATCGGATACCTTCCCTTAATGCACAGCGGGATAAACCTCGCACTGATGGAATGTAATTAGATTGATATTTTAACATAATTTGTTAGGATATGAATTCTGTTTGATAACTTTTGTTACTTAATTAAACGTTGAAATAATTGTTAATTGATAATAATTCTGTTTGAAATCAGGCTCAGGGTTACTTGCAAGTTTCTCATAGTACGAATCTTGAAAATACACACTTAAGGTAGGCGTCCACAGATCCGTATGATATCTGGATACATGACATATTTAAGAAGAGATCGCAACGGGGCGGCGCGTGCGCGGGATGCGTCCACTGATACGCAATCCATATGACGTCGTCGGCACGCATCGGAAAAGTTGCCCCTCCGAGCAACTGGGTCGGCATTACCGACAGGCCGGTGCATGCGGTCTGTGCGATGCGGATCAGTGGACGCAGTTGTATGAACTTCTATACAAAGAATATTAAAATCCGTATAATACGATCCGTCTGATGCGTGCGCTGCGGATCTGTGGACGCCTAACTTTATAGAGAACTTTTCTATTAAATTTTTCGGTGTAATTTATTTTCGAGAACTCAGTTGCGCTTGTTTTTTAAATTCGTCTGTTACAGTTTTTCACCCATATCCATTGTAAGTTTTCTTTTCGACAAAGCCTGGTACTTCTACAGTTTAATGAAAGTTCCACGGAGCTCCTTCGCTCCTTAATTTAAGTCCCGAGAGACAACAGATAGGGGTGGTGATAGTGTCAATTAACTTAAATAACTTAGTTAACTCGACACACAACGTGTTTCAAAGTAGATCATTAATAGCAGAGCCGTGAATAAATGGAGGACAAAATAAAAAAGAGTGTGTACTTTATTAAAAGTAAATTCGGCTAAATAATAATGAAATATAAATAAGTGATCCATACATAAATAAGCAAGCACCTACGTTACTTTACGTCTAGTCGGTTCAAGTTTTAAGTGGTAGGGTAAATACTAAGAGGAAGGAAAACATCAGATATCTCGTCCTTAATCATAGCGGGTAAACGCCACTCCACCCTCGCCTCCTCTAAGAAATATTTTCCTGGAACCTTTTTTTATGGTTATCTTCGGTACACTTGCGAAGTATGGCATTAAGGAAAACTTATCGTGAAAAATTTAGCAGCACACGCATCAGTATTTGTGCGGAGTTGAAGACAATAAGACTAGGGAATCTAATCTCGCGCATATACTAATCGGTGGGTTATTATCGCCGCCCGAAACAGACGCGACGGTCCATACTCGGATATCGATCTGTGCTATCTTTGTTGAACATTAAAGCACTTGTGCGCTCAGAAGCCCCTGCCCTCTACAAGCTAATTTTAAGGGATGACCTAGTTGAAAAAAATCGGTCATCCAAAAAAGGTTTAGCGTAACGTGATTGAGCATTCGAGTGTACTTTTGAACACCATGCACATGATTGAGGCACCACAAAAATAGACATGTTAAGTATGTGTTAGGGACAGTCTCTTAAAAAATCGTTGACATTTAGATAAGTTTTTGTCACTAGTAAGAAGTCTTGTTGGACGAATATAATAATAATAATTGAAAATTAATCTTTTAGGCCTTGGGAGAGGCGAGAGTTTAAAATAATAATAATAATGATAATGATGATGATGATGATGATGGTGATGATGACGATGACGATGACGACGATGATGACGATGACGATGACGATGACGGTGACGGTGACGGTGACGGTGACGGTGACGGTGACGGTGACGATGACGATGACGATGACGATGACGATGACGATGACGATGACGATGACGATGACGATGATAAAAAAAAGTAAAAAAGAAAAAACAGTAAAAACTTAAATATTAGGGGTTACAGTATGAAATTGCCGTTTTATTGCAATAGGTTC
>NW_020654080.1:11579786-11604290 GCF_003589595.1 Hyposmocoma kahamanoa | reverse complement strand
TTTCAGTACAAATCGGCAATTTCATACTTTAACCCCTATTATTAGCCTGATTTTATAGTACAATTTCTATTTATTTTTATTGTGTATTAGTATTTTCTTCTTATAAGTATGTAAAATAACTAAAATAATTTTTTTTCACTGTTCTAAATAAGGACCGCTTTCAGCGGTAAAAGTCTCCTGCAGCTCCATCCACTTTTCTCCGTTCTTTCTAAACCTCTTTGACATATTTTAACTCGTTCTACGCTCTGCTCAGTTAAAGGCCGTGTCTGACAAGCGTAAGTTAGGCATGGGAGTAGACATGTTTCCATCGCTTTGGTTTTTAGTTTGATTGGTAGATTACCTTTGAAAATCTCTTTCGTTGACCATTACTTATTCCATGTACTTTTCGTTCTTATTTCAATTTCTAATTCCGTGCATGTTTTAGAAGAATGAGATGTCCTAAGTATATGTAGTTTTCCACATACTCAAGATTTACAGATAGAAGAGTCATAGGTATCATTTGTCTGTTGGTCTCTTCGTTGATCTTCGTTTTTTCATTATTATCTTTTAGACTTTTTTGACGCACATACCCCTAAATACCCATTTTGTTTCCTTTTCGGTAATTATGGTAAGGAATGCTCAAATTATCAGTTACTTTTCATTTGACTATGCGTACCCCACGAGCTTATAATTACCACGTCCAAGCAATTTACTACATATATTCGAAAATAAATTATCATTAAAGAAACAACTTTTGAATTACCCGGTCGCAAAAATTTCCCACGTAGTACAAAGTTTGAACGTAAATGTACGGCAATATGTGTTGGTTAAAAGTTTTAGACATACTTTTAGAATTAGGTGTTACACACGTTAATTCTTTAGCTCTAAGAATTACTTGTTCTTGGAGGCAATACACATTATGATATAAGTGCGGTAAGTTTCAAAGCGCACGTATGTCATATGACGTTTTATAACATATTTGCGAGGAAATAAATAAGACTCTGACTTTCTTAAACGAATAAATCTTTAATTACTTGTTAAAGCAGTTATAGAAATTTGAACAATTTTTAAAAGTGATTGTTACGTTGCCAGTTGGCATTTTTAATGTTGTCAAGTTATTATTATTAGTTACAATCTCCCCAGGCTCTCTCTCACTCTCCTGAGTGAAAGTAGGAGAAACGAGACCACAGAGTTCTGCAGTCGGTGGCGGCGGCGGAGGCGGTTGCGGCTGCGGCGACGATGGTGGAATGTACGCGTGTGTGCTCGTAGATGGTTGAAAGTCAACACTTGACTCCAAATTTATGTTCCTTGTAATGCGAGAGCTAATTTCTTCTTTATTTCTTATCGAGTCTTCTATGTATCCTTCGGCTACATTGCTTGACCGCCATCCTCCGTGGCGTTTTAGTGTCAATAAGTCCGCACCTGAATCGGCGAGCAATGTAGCCGAGGACCTTCTGAAACTGTGCCCTGTGTATTCATGTGCTTGAGGCAAATTTAAGAAAGTGGCAATTTCTTTCGGCATTGCTCCAAATTTATTAATGCCAATGGGTTGGTTAGTGCATTTTCCATTTTGGTAATTTTGAAAAAATCTGTTGGAATTAGCTTTTGTTGAACGAAGCGCTTCGTATTTCTTCACCACGTCGTAAAAAGGCCCCTGTATTGTGAACGACCTTGGAATTTTATTTTTTGTGTTTTTGACCTGGACAAGAAGAACCCGCCCATGGTTCTCGACATCATTAGTTGTTATGTTTGCCAACTCTTGACGTCTACATGCACCATTTATACCGAATATTCATACAACCTGAAAAGAGATAAAAAGAACGTATAAACACCTACATTGTAAAGAAATACGAAAGTGAAAGAAATTAATAACAATAATTTAGTTTCAACTGACCTTTGTTGCCAAATATCGCCAATCCGGAGCTTCTTTTAGGAACTCCTTGATATTGTCAGCCGAAAATACTTTCGACTTTTTACTTACATGGTCATCTGAGCGTCTTTTTAGAAATGCTATCAAGTTGGAGTATGACTTGATATCAATACCATGGTTTGTTTTCATAGTGCTTTTTAGCATTGAATAGTAGCACCACAATGAGCTTGACTTATATTTTTGAGAAAGTTCTATGAAATAGGCTAAAAACACATTTTCTGAAAATGAATTTGCATCTTTGCTTGTTTTCCATATGATGAAATTTTGATACGCTTGTAAGTATCTATCGGTCGATTTTTCAGGCAAGACGCTTAGAGTAGCCTTTTTCGCTGCGTTTAAGACTTGTGGCTGTGTCAAATTAATAAATTCATCACTACTTGACGACATTTTCAAATAAAAACAATAATGAATACAGCGAAAAGAAAAAGCGCGCGAAATAATTTTTACTTGTCCACAAATTAGCCATGCGCGCGCATCAACGTTTTTTTTAGGCAAAAGTATAAAAATAGCCAGTATTACTAATAAAGTAAATTAATATTTTTGTGTTTTTGTTACAGATAAATGGTTGTAATTTATTGTCAAAATTAATTAAATGTTTATTTACTATATTTTATCTCCCAAAGTTAATTTTATTAATAAAATATTGACCATTTTTCTAACATAAAAACTCTTCGCAAAGATTTAAAAAAGTATCGTTCATTTTTAGACGGAGCATTTTAAACAACCGTGCATGTTACTTTATTTTAAAAAAACTCGTGCGTTTTACATTACAATAACGCACTTATGCGTTTTACATTACAATAACGCACAAGTGCCTAATGAAATACATTACGATATTGAAATTGGTGTGATTTCAGCCACTTTACGAGCAAATACATATGTTATAAAGGTATTTGCGAAATCGGTAGTACATAATGAACTGCAGACTCCATACATTCTATTCTGTATGTACCTTTTATAATTTATCAAATTTTAACCACCTAGCTCTAAAGCTACGTGGAATAGTTTCTCGTACATCATTACCTACGTATGTTATGTATAGGTACGCGCTCGATACCGTTGCCAAACGTATACCAATATCGACATTTGCACACATAACAAACATACAAATCTTGTTGGCAATACACATGTCTACGTAACTATTCTTTTATGGATACACGAGCCTCCTATTACATTATATCTCGCGTGATTCACAACATTAATCGAAATTCGGTCCATGGCGTAAAGAGTAGTGTATCTTGGGTCATAGCACACTTTCACCGCGAATGGACGGCTAGGCAACATTACAAAACCGGGCGGCGTCGTGGTGAATGCTCACTGATCCCACGGCGCCGACTCAACCGGCGAGAGGGAAACCCGGGGGGGTTTTAGTGGGGTAGGCCCTCCAGTCTGGAGGGAGAGTCCCCACATAACCCCTGAGTCTCCCTGGGCTCAGGGGTATACATAAAGATTTCCCCCCCGTCAAAAAAAAAAAAAAAAAAAAAAAAAAGGCAACATTACAAAAGGGCCGCAAACACACAGTACCATAACGCAGCCATCCCAGTGTGAGTACGGGTAATTGTGAAAAAAATATACTTAAGAAAAATTTACATTTATTAATGAATTAAAACTTCTTAATACGTTTTATGTACAACACTACCTGGTGCCGATTTGAATACAGATCACAACCTCCTTCTCAGCCAATATAATCTAGAAGATAAGAAAGGTATGAGGAAACATATACCAAAGAAGATAGATCTCAGTAAACTTAAAAATATAGTCATAAATATACGTAATAATCCGAAACTGCAATATAATAATAATTTAGGAGATAAAATAGAGCTGTATAGGAATGAAATATTATGATAAAACTACAAAAAATACAGACAATAATGTTAATAATAGATGGAAAAATATTAGAGTTATTTTAATAAACACAGCTGAAGAGTTTTTAGGGAAAGAACAAATTGTTCCATGTAAGTGTTGGCTGACTATGGAGATTACCGACCTTATGTTGAAAAGAAGATCAGTACGAAACAAAAATGATACAGATAGCGTAGATGAGTATAGAAGAATAACTAACAAAATAACAACGAAATGTAGAGAACAACAAGAACAACATTTTAATGAAATATGTGTAAAAAATAGATATGTACATGGAAAAAGAGCGATGGAGAAAGCGTATAATACAATAAGAGAGTTGACAAAACACATAAAACCAACAGTTTAACTATACTAGACGAGCAGGGTAATATTTTGTTGAATGACCGCGACATTGTGGAATGTTGGAAAAGGTACATTGAGGTACTGTACTCGGGACAAGGATTGGATGAAACTGATATCGAACAAGAAGATCTAGTGCAAGAAGACGACTAGCCACATTAAATGAAGGGACGCTACGATAATATAAAGGGACCAGCCACATTAAAGGAAGAGTTCAATTCAAAACGGCAAAGCAGCAGCAGATGATAGAATTCACATTGAAATGATTAAATATTTTAATTGCGACCTCTTAATAGACGAAATTTGTAATTTAATACAAGAAATGTACATGACTGAAAACGATTAGCAATATAATATTTAATAAAAACATTTACTAATAAATAACAAAAATAACGCACACACTCATAGCGCCGGACCAGGGAACCCTGTATCGCGGGTGTCATGGATACACACATAGGTAGACAATCACAAATTACACCCAAACTCACGAGAGAAATAAATGTAGGTCATACAAATATTTCTCCCGGGCCGGGAATCGAACCCGGGACCTCTGCGTGGCAGTTCAACTTGGTAACCGCTCGGCCACGGAGGCAGCTTAGTTTCCTAATCTTACTAAAATTACAAACATTGTCTAAAATAATCTTTAGAATAAACAACCGACTCCCAAATTTCTACATCTTTTATAAATTTTATAACTCAACTCCGCGGCTATAAATTTGAAGATAGTCGAAATTGAGCAGTTTATAGTGGCATCGTTCATAAATCGGGCAGTTTGAGCGGGAATGCGCCTGGCAGTCCTGTCCCGGTGTTTGGCTGCTGGTGCTGGCCTGCAGTGAATCGATGCAGCTCCGCCCCCGCGTCCCGTGCTCTGTTTTCCTAACTTTCCTTTCGCCGACTCCAGCCGACCCTACGCAACAACTAACTACGTGAGAGCCTCGCGGTCATCGTAAATTTCATTTGTTCCCGTCGCATCTTAAAGTTATTTCGGCTCAACCCGGGGAAAACATGTGTTCGCGCTTTGACCGGAATACGGACGCGCGAAATAACGATTGATAAGTTTATTTTTTTGAAAGTGAACCTGGTCCGAATGTCTATTTAAATTAAAATGCTTTTGCGTTGGTAATTATTTATATCAGTCCTCAGAAGAATTATATTTTGTCTAAATCACAAAAATTGGTAAACTAACACTATATAATTTTATCAATCTGTAGAACCGTACATGCTGCCAAAAATGGCGTCAATTTGCGTCTTGATCCCGTCCTTCACAGTTGTCACAGCTTGAGTGCTTGATTTTGACAGCATTTGCATACAAAGGGGATATGTCGCTGTGATTCGGCCAGACGTCGAGGTGTCTCGCTTATGTAGGCTTACACTACTACCTTGAGATTAATCGTTATATCTCGTGTGTTAATCAAACAATCAGTGGTCTAAGGTGAACAACAATTACAAGTTAAGGCCAATGATTGTTTGGGTAACACATGAGATAAAAGCTTGTCCTAATAAAATAAATTAAAATGTAATGTATACAAATAAGTTCACGTTCTTTAAATAAATAATAAAATAAATAAATAACGCACACACTCAACATAGCTCCGCACTAGGGAAACCCTGTGTCGCGGGTAATGGACACACACAGACAACCACAAATTACACCTAAACTCACGAGATAAATAAATGTGTAGGCGATACAAATATTTATCGTGGCCCGGGAACCGAACCTGGTACCTCTGCGTGGCAGACCAGCAAAATGAACTATAAGCCAAAATTGTACTTCGAGAATGTTCAATGAATTATAATATTCCACTTTTAGAAACAGTCGGTATTAATTAGTTCATTGTCCCGTACTGCAAACGAAGGTTTAAAAAAAATAGTAGGGCGAAGTATATAGACGCCCCCGTACTTATATCGATGATCATTGACACAGAAAATGCTCATAGAGCCATTAAAAGCTACGTTCGCAGATGCGAAAGTGCTACGATCGTTCATTGACTGCGTTTAATAAGACTGCCGTAGGTATTAATGTCTTCTTCTCGTCTAGACGTTCAATTTAGAATTGGTTTCAGTTTCAAATGGAATATTTAAGAAGGGACGGTCCGTGTTAGTCCATTATTATTTCGGAACATCGGGTCTCTTGGGACGAGTGAACCTAAAGTTGCAGGGTGAGCAGAGACCACGCACGTCCCCTACGAGGTACCGCACCGCAGATTAGGTTCGAAATAAACCTCCTAAGTTGCAGTATTGGCATCATTAATCGTCTCGTACGTTAGTTATGTGTCGGCAGCAAACCATGTAAATTATTGCTCGCAATTAGAGAGCTGCTACAAATCTGCAAGACATTGGAAGCGGGGAAAGTGAAAATGTTCACAATAAGCGACAATTTTCATCGTATTACATAAACTAATATAAACAAGTGAACAGGAATATAAATACAATAACGGTGAGAAGTAAGTGACTATAGCATTTAATTCGATTATTAAATGTCAAACTAATAAAAGGTTCAATAAGTTCAATGTTTTCGTAATGACTCCAAAATATGAGCAGCGCAATTTACTGAGCGGGAGTGAAATCCCGGCGAGTGAGGCCTTCGCGCCAGTTCCCCCTGTAAATGGGTCAGAGGCTATTCAGGCTCGCCCGAGTTCCGCCTGGCGCCCCCACACCCACTGCCCCACCCCCGCACGCGCCCTTCCGATCCCTCCTGTATGCCTGTGTGCCCCTTGCATAATTGAACACGCGGCAAATTATTGTCACGCAAGGACGACGTCTGCAACTCTTGAATTCTACCACCTCGTTCACATTCCCACGAGACTCGCTTGTTGTTAGTTAACTTGCCGACTACATGAAATGCGACTCAAGGGGCTGCGGTAACTGCTTTGCGCGATTAGCTTGCTTACATTACTCAATCGAAATGTTCCTTTGCGGAATATTGTGAACTGTGTCGTACTTGTGTCATGCAATCTACGTGCCGATATAAGTGTATCTAAAGGAAATTTTTAATAAATGTTACGATCCACTTGACTGTTTCTTTTGCACAGAATTCACAAAAATCCCAACTCAGTGTAACTTATATGTCACTCATTTACATCCATTGTTATTTATGCGCCTCGCGTCGGCGAGATTATGTTTAATCAGGAAACATGGCGCGATATAAAGGCACACCGACAACGTAACAACTTTCTGTACATATGCTTATTGATAATGAGATCTACTCACATGTTCGTCAGTGTTGCATATTATTTATGACAATATTAGGTGTACGACTTGACTGTATATTTTAATATTTATGACACGCTTCTCGCCGTCCTTTATCGTATCATATTAATATTATTTGATAGTACAATAAACGCTGTTTATAGCGACATTGGCTTTCAAGTTTTTTACATATAACTTTCTAGAACTATTGAGGGGGCTTTGCACAGAATAATGTACAATAAATACTGTTTCCCCTAAATAGATTAAAGCTTAATTAATTATTGTTATGTTTGTTTCAGGCGGCAGTACCAGAGGGAATGACGTTTCCCGGTCCACTGCCGGACGTCGCAGAGCGATGTGGGCGCTGGGCACCGGACTCATTGTCTGCTTCAGCATCAGGCAGCTCGGATGAGAAGCCTATGCCGCGTCGGCCACGCTGGCGAATTGCGCTTGCAGCTCTCGTCGTACTGGCGGCGCTAGGAGCAGCGCTGGCGCTGCCCCTAGCGCTCGGTGGCGGCGGCCGAGCCACGCCCGAACAACGACTCACCACCATTCGCCGAATGCTTCGGGATTCACCTTTGGTAGATGGTCACAATGATCTAGCGTGGAACGTTCGAAAATTTCTTCATAACAAAATTAGCGGCTTTAACTTGAGCGCTGGTTTAGAAGGCATCGAGCCGTGGGCGAAATCGCGCTGGTCGCACACAGATATCCCGCGGTTAAGGCTCGGACAAGTTGGAGCTCAGTTTTGGTCAGCGTATGTGCCATGTGGAGCGCGTGATCGGGATGCAGTGCAACTCGCTCTCGAACAAATGGACGTTATCAAGCGTGTAGTAGAAATGAATGCTGCTCACTTAGCTCTTGTTACGGACGCAGCTGAACTGCTCGACGCACATCGTGACGGCCGCATCGCTTCATTGATTGGTGTCGAAGGTGGACATGCGCTCGGAGATTCATTAGCAGTACTTCGAGCCTTCTATCAGCTCGGGGCACGTTACCTCACTGTTACGCACACGTGCGACAATAGATGGGCTCACGCTGCAGGCACTTCCGGTGGCCTGACAGAGTTCGGCAGAGCAGTTGTTAGAGAGATGAACAGGCTTGGTATGATCGTAGATCTATCACACGCTGGAGAAGAAACGGCACGCGATGCCCTCGAAACGTCACAAGCACCTGTTGTATTTTCGCATTCGGGAGCTGCATCACTTTGTAACTCAAGTCGAAACGTACCGGACGATTTATTGCGTCTGATTGCCGCTAACGGAGGCGTTGTAATGATCAATTTCTATGCAAAATTGGTGACGTGCGGGGACAGGGCTACAGTGGAAGATGTGGTGGCACACATTAACCATGTGAGGCGAGTGGCAGGTGTAGAGCACGTGGGCTTGGGGGCCGGGTACGATGGCATCGATGCGCCACCGGAGGGGTTGGAGGACGTGTCGCGGTACCCGCACCTTTTAGCGGAGCTGCTACGTGATCCTGAGTGGAGTGAGGAGGACGTGCGTAAGCTGGCTGGGATGAATGTGGTGCGCGTATTACAGAGCGTAGAACGCGTGCGCGACCAGTGGCGGCGGGCCGCCGTGCTGCCTGGCGAGGAGACGGCGGGCGCACGCCGTGGCGAATGCATGTATGGGACCGCGTGACGCAGGCTGCGCGCCGCGTGCTCCCGCGGCCCACCTCGTACTGCTCAATATTGACACTTGTTGAACGTAGTTATACATGTATATTAGTGTCCAAATGTGATTTAGCGATTAAATAATCTTACCTGACCTGATGCACAAAAGTTTAGCTAAGGAGCCGCGCGCGCTGGGCGCTTCGTCGTGCGTCGGCCGTCGCGGTTTACCCGCTGAACTCTTCTCCATCCATGCACACGACTTCGTTGACGAAAGCCCAATGCGATCCGCGATTTATATGACGTGAGCCAAAAAATGGAATAATGTGTTTATAGAAAAATAAATATTCTTTATTTATAATAGTATGTTATTTTATTATACAATTAAAATTATATACATATAGGTACCCTAGCGAGATGGAAACAGACAATACAACTTCAACAGAATCTTGTCAACGTAAAGACAACGTCTCTAAAGTTGATCCCACCTTGGATATTAACTAATGAAACTTAAATATGTTCAGGGGACACAATCAAAAAATTAATATGACGGTTTTGTTTTGTCTTCTTTTGTTAATAAATTTCCATACAAACATATGTAAATTTATAATAATATTTTGAAGGTAATAAAACATTATCTACCAATTATTGAAAAGCCACGATCAAATGATGAATATCTACACATTTACATTCCAATAAACCGTAAAATGTTCAAGGTCGTCTGAGCATAGGGTGGGACACCCTCCTTATGATTTAAATTCAACACTATGCAAACTTAGGTTAAGATGGTCCACAGTACAAAATGAAAAGCGTATAGAGCTGTTCACTGCATGGATGGGTAGATAATTATTTAAGAAGAAACAAATCATTTTAAGATTAGTAATAATCATGCAGAAACATTAGGTAGCAAAATGTGTAATACCATTGAGGTAGCATATAAAAAGTGTGTCACTTAGAGAAAACAACACATATATCATTTAGTGTTTTCAGTCTAGATTCCTTTATTTTTTTCCATCCTCTAAGATCTAGATACATTTATGAAAGGCACATGAGGATAGCGTTGGGTCATGGAAAAATTCCACTTTGAAAAAATATTATTTTTCAGAAAAAGAAATATTTTCAATTGTTTCTCCACATTTGACGTTGATACCTACCAAAAGTTGAAGTTACTGAACGAAACCGATGGAGCCAACAACTTTAGACTGGAGACCTCATTTTCTTTAAGTTTATTTTATAATTGATACTAAATAAAACTTCAAAAGATATTGTTATAATTATCGAACACTTAGACAAAATTCCTTCGATCCGGCCGGATTCGAACCGACGTCTTCTAGCTTACCATGCCAGACGCTTAACTAACTAAGCCACGGAACGAACTAGCGGACTTCACGAATTCTTCTATGTGCTTGCGTCGTATCTTCGTATTTGGTTTGTTCAACGACTTTTTAGTCGTAGCGCCATCTATGAGAAATCTATAAAAGTTTTATCACCCAGTTAGATATATTTACAGTCACCAGCCCTGGCGAAAGATGTCGCTAACAAACTAGTGGAATGATTTCACAAAAAATAATTAAATATCAATTGACTAAAAATTTAAAATTCAAAAGATATTTCTTAACGTAGAATATAATAATGAGCTTTCCAAATTATATCTTTACAATTTTCCAATTTTTTTTGGGATTTTTTCCGGAAAATTTCCACTCTTTCATATATTTAGAGTATATAATACCTAGTGATTGCAATTATTATCGAAATGGCGGGTTTTTAAAGTTACTAATAGTTTTTACAAAGATTATTTTTATTTTAAGTGTATTATGAAGAAAAAACGAAGAAAGAAATACTGATGAACAAAGTTAGAACTATATTCCTTATTTTAAACCAAATTACAAAAGACTTTATCTTGAAAATTCCACTAATTACGAATTCAACGTTTTTGTTCAAATTGATAGAAGATATATGATTTAAGTGAAAGTAAAACATAAATATTGACTCTGACTGAAGACTATTTAAAAAACCCAAATAAGTAGACTAAGTTATTTAAGAGAAGGTGAAAATTGTATTAGAATTAGAATTATAATGGAAAATATTACTGACAATCCCGATAATGAAACGTAGACATGGCTCAGAGGGCTTATATCCAAGTAAAAACTATTAATAAAAAAAAGCAATTATTTTCTAGAATGGCAATGATGCTGCTGTCAATGTCAGATTGATGTCAGCTGATCAATACCTACCAAATTTTTTTAGCTGAGTTATGCTTACCTTTGGAACAACATAGTCAACTAATTTAAAATGTATTAGCAGTTTTATTTCGTTCTACAATTTATGGTGTTCCAAATAACATAAGTTTTATTCAAATCAGTGTGTGGAATAGATCTTAATTTTGAGATAATCCTGCAAGGTAAGCCTGTAGATTCTTCAGATTTATTCTTTTTATGGAGTGTTTGTGAGCCTTGCGAGCCTTTTGCACGATCGTTTTATGATTCCTCTCATATTGCATGCAGCGTTGCCTTGAACTAAGGATGGATCCCAAACAAGGTTGGTCTCTTACCAACAAATTTACGTAGTCGTGTTAATCACAATTATTCCATGTGTATACATTAATCGCAACGACAACGTCTGCCTTCCACTTGTTGTGTGCTGACAGTTTTATCAGTTTTGTACATTGTTTATGTGACGTTTTTATTATCATTATCACTATAAAGTTGTCATAATAGTGTGATAAGTAAATTAAGTGATAATACATTTACAATTGGAAAAAAATTGCAGAAACAGCAGTCCTACATGGACAATGCATGCAACATTGATGTAGCTTATTATTTGTGATATTTTGTTACGCATAGTGGGTCTTACTATAAGAGAATTTGAGCTCAGACAACGTTTAGTTGCATTTCAAATTGAATAGAGTAAATAAATAATTTTGGGTTGTATTCCTGCAGTTACATTTAACGAGTCAGTTTCTTCTATACTCGAAAGAAAGGTGAGAGGGTGGTTAAGTGGAGTTATAGACGACATGCGACGCAGCAGCCCAGTTCAGCAGTGGTTAGATTCGCTACCCAGTGACGCCGAACATGCAGATGGATCTGATGAAGCTCCTGAAATTACTGAACCCAAGTCGGATGACACCAAGACAGATCAAACTGTCATAGATAACACTGTTATAGATACTGCTGACACAACCATAGTAGAGCCTCTGGAGATTGTTAATGAAGAGAAGAACTTAGAAGTTCCTAATGCTAAAGAAGTATGGAAAAGGAAATCTTTAGAAAGTGGAATGTTAATAAGCACACCTCAGAGTAGCCTTAAGAAAAAGTTACAGAGAGATCATTCAGTTCAGTCTGAGGGCTATGTGCCAAAATTCAAGAACCCGCTGCTCAGAGACCATTCTCTTCAGGTAAGCAATTTGTTAATATAAAATAAGAACATAGGTATTTCTGTTGCACTTTGGTCATATTATGCTTATTGCTATATGCTTACAAAAACAAAAATTTCTTGTTGCCACAATGACACTTTTTGAACGTAAATAACATGTTAAGCCAAAAAATAAACAAACAATAAATGGTTCCAGGCAGCACAAAGTGTCTCAGCTTGCTGCCTGGAACCATTGTTGTTGCTGACAGCACAATTTTTCAGCCACCTCCTTGACCCTAAGATCTTAGGCAGGCTTAAATGCAAAGAGGGCTTAAAACAATTATAATATTTTAAAAACTTTTATTAAGTATTACTTAATAATTCATATAATAGAAGATAAATTTAACGAAAAAAAACCAGGAAAAAAAATTGTTTTAAAATTGTTCCTAGAGTTGCTATAATGTGTCAACATACTAACAAGCCTGTATAATACGTAAATGCGTAAATAATACACATTTGTTCAGTGGGGCCATCAGTATGTTGACTGTTGAAAGGAGATTCTAAATTAAAAAGAAGTTTTGTACCCAAGTACAAATCTTACAAAAAAATCAACAAATTTTCCTGCATACACTAGCATGATCATGACTTATACCTAAAGCAGTAGATTCATATTTGGTAAAAGCATTATTAAGGACGTTATTTCTGAAATTAAAAACTTTGGAACACTTTCCTGAATAATTTCAAAAATTTGACTGATTAACTTTCAACCACCTAATACATTAAATTTATTTTTTGTTTTGCAATTCAATCTGTAATTAAACATTTAATTTTTCAATAACTTAACAATTACGTTTCAGTCAGATGCCAGTGGATCCAGTGGAAGCTCAGTGTTAAATGTTTTGGGGGCAAGAAAGGTAGATGCAGAGTCTGTGCTCCTAGCTTTGGGTTTTGGACCTAGTGAGAAGCAACAGAAGTTACAAAGAATACCTGATAGATTTCTAGTACCATCAAAGGTTAGTAAAATTAGAATGTTTCATTTTTAATTGCATTTATTTTTAAGTTCTTTTTAATTTCAAGGTGCATTCTTAATAATGGAATATATTAGTGTTTGAATTCATTAATCATTGCTTTGTGTTTATGCTGTGGATTAATTAGAATTGAAAATAAGTCTATGGCCTTCAAATAAGTGTTTAATTTGTACTTGATATTTTTTTCTAGTTAAGAGGAATAAGTACTGAACAATTTATAAAGGATGAGCAACACTCCATGCGTATGCATGACTGTGGTGTGTTTGGATACAGAGGCCTTACAGGTATGCTACTAGCAGAAACATCAACCAAATGATAATCTTATTGTTAACCAGTGGGGTTAAGTGGCTACTATAAAATATAGTTAACAGCGCTTTTAATAAAGGTGATTTCTATAATGGGCATAATGATTAATAGTTAATATTTTATATAGTTAACAATTTGAAAATATGAAATCATAATGAGTGAAAAGATTCCCGAAATCCCTCTGGCCATTATTTCTGGTTGAGATAGCCAGAAGTTTTCTTGTAATTTCCACTGCAGAAGGCTCGCCATTTCGGATGTGCCCAGTGACTAGAAAGCCAAATCTAAAATTCCAAAATAAACATTTAAAAGTCTAACCATATTGCACATTGGTTTAATACACGAAAATTTAAGCAGTTCTTTAGTTTAAAATAGTTTACAATAGAAATATTTAAAATTTGACCATAAAACTATATTTTTATAATTCATTGTAAGTTGTCTCTACTAAGTTGTCATTATATATTAATTAGTCATATTTATAATATTACAGGGTAATAATAATTATTTTGTTCATTATTTCTGAGTTAAGTATGTCACGTGGACATTGCAGTCCTAAACAACGCCAACAGTAAAAGTAGTTAAGAATATGTAAATGTTTTAATAATAAAACCACGGAGTAAATAAAAGTAAAGAAAATTTATCTGAACCTACATATTGTTTGCAAAATTTTATAATCACCATATATGGCGTAGTTAGTTAATTAACATATTGGGTATGTAATGAAATAGTGCTTACGGTACTAACCACTAACAACCATCTAACAATGGACTCTAACAGAACACTGCACGCCTGTATGCCGTTTCATGAAACCCGTTCCATCCAGTTGTCATAGCGCATATCCGGTTCCCGAGATCGCGGTCCAGTAAGTACCAGATTACACCTCGTTTTTTATAAATGTGTCATTGTTATATTAATAAATTTGAAGCTTCCAAATGCAGAAACATTTACTGACATAATAATTCTAGATTAAATTAAAAACTATCCAAAACCTTAATGTTGTAGTAGTTGCGCATATTTGTATCTGCGCTCTTTAAAATATAAATTTTATTTCAGGGAATCCTCATGTTCCACCGTCGACAATTGTAGCTAAAATAATGGACTGCATCCTTCAGGACGATGTCTGTCGGGAGGAGGCCCTGATGAAGACACGGCACTCCATCGCGGACATGCGAACACCTTCAATACATGCGCGACTCGCTTCTCAGCTTCACAACAATTAGCACGTGATTTGTCCAAGTAAAATATTTTTTTCGACATTGAAAGTGTTATATAACGCTGGTGTCAGCGTTTAAATCATGATCACAAGCAGCACTTTAAAATCAAATGTTATTTTATTTACTCAAAAGTCTGCGTCAGTAATAAGCGTGACATGCGCATTAGCGAAGAAATGAACATGTTGCTCTGAAATCTCTGTTGGACTTATAGTAGTCGACATAAGACTTAAAGTAAGACTGGAGGGTTATAAAACAAGATTTATTTTCGCATGTGCGATGCGATAATTTTAAGGTGTTCTGTTCAAATAAAATTTCGGTAAAGTTATTGTCTTTTCTATAGTGGATCAAGAAGCCGATTTATGAGTGTAACACAATCGATTTAGTTACAAACCCGGTACATTATACCATTGAATATAGTGCATAAAAACCAAATTATAGAGAGTTAAATAACTCATCTCACGAAATCTCACCCCAGTGAGTAATGATCTGAGATGTGATTTTTTCATATAACAAACATTTCACTCGCATTTATTTTTAAATATTCTTCCTTACATTATTATAATTTTTCTTTAATGGTGGCCACAAGGCTTGGGCAAGTGTCAGTTTCGTTACTTACGTTATAAATAAGTTAATTATGGCGTTTAAAATGATACCATTTGTGCAATATGTACCTATTTAAAAAAAGTATGTGATAAACTTTATTAAATGAAATAGTTGAAATAACTTTAAAAGGTAATTTTAAAGAGTTTGATTTTATTTTCTCTCAATTAATTGTGACAAAATGTTTGTGTAAGTTTAAATTTTAGTAGCAATCGAAATCTATCATAGATAAACAGTATAACACAATTTATTACGCAGTCGTAGTTTGAATTTAGATACTTACATTCTACGTTGACGTTTACGTGATAATTTATATAGACCAGTTCTAGACCATAGTTACCTAAAATATTTAAATACCACAGATTATCATTAACTCTCCAGTAAACCTCAATGAAAGTTTCTCTCTGAGCATAACTAAATACAGCGAAACATCAATCAGTCTGAAACATATACAAAGTACTTACGCATAATGATTACCAAACTATTGTTATAATATTAAAGACTTTGTATTTTACTATCCAGTATAATAAATTATCAAAACACTTACACTGACTTGCCTCGACTCTTAGTATGTTGGTAATTTAACGTACACGCCAGCGCATCAAGCTACACATTGGCGTATCTTGTGTTCCGTTGCACTGGAGGCGATTTTCGAACAAAAATGTGTAGTCTGACGTGCTGTTGACTGACAAAAAATTGTTAAAGTTTTGTGTGTAGTTGATATAATAAATTGTTATTGCATCTATTATTTTGAACGATATTTTCTATTTGCGTATCGTCGGCTAAATTTGAAACTTTGAAACTCCGTTTTTGGATGAAATCCCTTTTTTACTCTTAAAGAGCAATATCGGGCAATTTAAACTTAAAATAAAATTTTTAGATCTTCCTTCAGATGTAAAATAGAGGTATAATCATAGATTGTCATATAATTATTTCTAGTAATTCTGTTATTGTGCCTACTCAAAATTTCGCATTAATGGAGATTATCAGGTTTACGTATTTGGCCGACGGTATATTTTAGTTAGGGCGTTGTCTACGTAGAGGCGGGGCCTGTGCGTTGACCGATAAAGTAGTGCGTATCACGCAGCGGACGCCTTTAGAGTTTATTTTGTAGTTATTGTTGTGAATATTTATTCATGTTTTCTTAAAGTATTTCAAGATTTTTGTGTGGTTAGATGTTCTAGATTGTGTGCGACTGTTACAAATGTTAAACATATTTTTTGGAAAAAATATTCTAGAGTCCCTTCTTACAGGTGAAGTGGTTTAGATCTAATATATAAATACTTTTAGATAAATGTATTAAATGTATTTTCTATAATAATTTCTTCAAATGGGGACTTCTCGTACTGACTAATTCTTTATCATATCAATTTATTCGACATTATATAAAAACATGCCTTTACGTAAGTCTTAATTCAATTTAGTAGGTACTACAGGTGGAATGTGGATCGAAACAAGGAAAGGTCTTAAATATTATTTATCATGTGCCTTATTCGGGTACCTTAATATCAATATTTACTATATACCAATTCGTGCTTAGCCTACGAACTTACAAAACGTACGCAAATAACGATGTACTTTTTTTGAGGTGTACTGCTCTAAAGAATCGAAATATATGCAAGGCATTTGACCACAAATAATATTTCGCAATTTTGAAGTAGAAAACTTCAGGTGAAATATGTCTTATTTGCGCTCTTAACTTTGCCTATGTACCTATATGCTAAAAAATCGAATTGCAAATGTTAATGCAGTAAACTTTGCAACAACTTTGCTACAAAAACTGACGTGTCTGTGATTATACCAATGTGACCTGTAAAGTAACCTGTGTAATATTGCTCATTTACCTGTAATACAGAGGTTTGTTGCTCATAATATTACTAAAGACAACCGCATATACAATATTTTAAGCATCTGCGATTATGTATTTTTCGCTTTTTCCGCACTCGATTGAAATTATCAAATGCGGTCGCGAATATGCGCTATGTTAATGTAGCAACCGATCGCTATGGCGCCAAAATCGATATATAAAATTATCGATAATGCTGCAAGTATTGTGTGTGCGGCGAGCCTAATGATCTTTGTTTGATAAAAAATAATTGTTAACATCTTAACTAGTGGCGAAGATGTAAAACTACGCGTGGGAACAAAACTGTGTGTCAAGAAAGTAAACTTTTTTCTCAAAACTATATTTTTATTTACAAATTATCCTAAAAATTAATTAATATTCTCATTAAACATTTAACTTTTTGAAGCTATTTTATTACCAGTTACCATCAATAGTACGTTAACGTATTATACCATCCTCCAAACAACCGATGTCGAATGCAGTATTTTCTGAATTCGTCAAATAGCAATAGAAAAACGGCAAAGGGTAAAGGTAAAAACCACCTAAAAAGTCGAAAACTCATTATGCATTCATTACACAAAGTACTTAGTACCTAATTAATTGACTGAATATACGTTTTATATGTCCAAAGTTAAGGCTCAATTTATAATGCGGCGGAACGGAATGGTAGCGAATTTTTATAATGATATTGTACATTGCATAATGAACTTTATGGTCAATAATTAAAATAAAAAATAAATTAAGCCTAAGAGTAAATGATAATATGTACCATCGCAAACGTAAAGGATATGTCCGAAAGAAAGTATTAATGTATGGCGTGTAGCAAATGAATATAGCAAGACCCAGTTCAAATATAAATCCAAGGTTCAAAAAGTGATTCTTCAGTCCTGAAACAATAGAATCATTAAACTTTACACCTTATAGCAGATGGGGTAGGTTCAAAGACTTCAAACATTGATATAGTTGGGTAGGTTATGAAGTATATTATAATAAAAAAGTTAACAATCATAGCCCCGCTAGGGAAACTTCGTGTCGTGGGTGTCATTGACGCACACATGACAACTACAAATTACGTTACCCAAATTCACGAGAAACATAAATGTAGGCCATACAAATATTTCTCCCAGCTCGGGAATTGAACCCGGGACCTCTGCGCGAGAGACCAGTATAGTATTTTTTTTATAAAAGTAAGTGACGGGAACGACAAGTCGTGCGCCTGATTGTAAGGGACACGCCTTTTCATAACAGTTGCAGTAGCACCCAGAGCTTTAAATCACAAAGATTTGAGGGGCACTGCCATTGCGCCCGACACCCCGAGACATAGTTGACAAGTCCCATGTGTTCGTACTTTCACCAGCTCCCTTAGCCTTCGAAACCGAAACGCAGTAATCCTCACACTACTGCTTGGCGGCAGAAATAGGTAAGATGGTAGTACTTCCCTGGACGAACTATTTCACCAGGAGCTCTACTGCTACTAAACCGTTCGGCCACGGAGGCAGTTAATATATTGGTCAGATGACAGATGGGGACTGGCGCTTTATACCAAAAATGCAGAGTGCCAAACATGCAATATGTTATTGGCAGAACGCAAGTTTAGCGGCATGACAAATTAGCAGGATGCTACATTTTCTAAATGCAAAGTAACAAAAAAACAAGATTGTAAAAGTTCCTACCAACAGTAAGTATGGAGTTGTATCTGGTTTTGCAAATGATGCCGTTCATCATCTGTGTAACGACGACAGCTACGAAGTACGCCGCCTGACAGGCTCGCTCGACCTCTTTACGTTGTATATACGTCCATTCTTGCCCAAGAGAGTCGTTGAGGTCACTCACCGCCTCGTTGTCCCAATCCTGCCTCAGGCCTGTGGAAGGTCAACCTATTTTCAGCATCTATATGACACCTACCTGTAGATATAATCAGCACCAAAAAGCATTACTGAATGGCACTTATAAAAAGATGTGATGCTTTTTATTGACATGTACTCGTACGTAAATAAATATATATAACTTTGACAGTAACCGTGAGGGTATTTATTCGACACAAATTTCATCGCGCTCACACGGTCTAGAGCGGAATCCGCGTTGCCACGGCAAATGTCATGGCAAAACACGCTCTATTTGTTTAGCTTTTACGTTTTAACTTAAATGAGCTTCCCGGGGCGAAGCTGGCTTGAACTTGTTCTACGCGGCGGCCGGCGCGGCGACCGCGCTGTTGTATTATTCGAGGAATTTAAATGTTGTTGCCTAGTAAATATAATTCATACTCGCCATTAATGTACGTTACATGAAGGCGTATTAATTGGGCGGTCGCCGCGCGAAATCTTTCGCCTTGTGTAACTGGGCACTAAAACTTAATAATAGGTAATTACCGAATAATCTGCTTGGATAGAATCCATGTTCAGCCATGACGACGAAGTAAGCGAACATGCCTGCAGCAAATTCGATCAAACCGATGTGTCCATACACCAGACGGATCATGTTAGCAGAGACTAGACGTTGGCCAACGTGAGGTGGGCGCAGCATTACGTTGGTTTCGGCGACTTCGTGTGACAATGCTACCGCTGGCCACATGTCCGTGCCCAGATCCACACACAATATCGTCATTACACCTGGTTGGTAAGCTTTATTTCTTTTTGGCTCGATTATTGATATGTTACTTAAATCGAATAGGGTTTCGTGCTAAGTATTTGCTCCTGATTCTACTTAATTGTATTAATCAATCAAGATAAATAAAAAGTAATGAGAAGAAAGGCCCGAGGGTTTTATTTGGAACATTATCGTCAAATTAGCCTGCATGCAATCATACTATTTACGTGCAAGTGTTATGCTGATGAAAAACATTGTATGTTTCACGGGCGGTACAGGAATTACGAACCTCGACTCCTATAGCTCTCAGTCTTCGACGTCGGGCTTCTAATAGAGTCTCGTTTGTAATTCCTTATTTACCGCCCTTTATACACAATGTATTGTATGTATGTATTGTATATGTCCATTCACTTTCTGCAACACTTACCCAAAGGTAAAGGAATAGAGAAAACTATAAACATGATGACTGGAAGAATTTCAGGCACGTTGGAAATTAAGATGTAGCAGATTGATTTTTTCAAGTTGTCAAAAATTTTTCTACCTTCTTCTATGCCTGTCACTATAGTTGCAAAGTTGTCGTCCATCAAAATAATATCTGCTGTTTGTTTAGATACCTGAAAGATACAATACAAATACTCTTTATCATACTTAAAACAATGTACAGAGTCAAATAAAAGGCAGAGTACAAATGGAGTATTTATTGCTAGGTAACAGAAATCATCGGTGACACCCACTTGCGTTCCGGTGATACCCATAGAAATGCCGATATCGGCACGGCGGAGCGCTGGTGCGTCGTTGACTCCATCACCAGTCACTGCCACTATGGCTCCCTGACGTTGACAGGCTTCTACGATTTGAAGTTTCTGAGTTGGAGACGTTCGTGCAAATACTGCAATGGTGATGTATTGTCTATAGTACCTTGAATACTTACCATACCGTGTGCTGCTGCGGGTTTTCCCTTGCAGTTTACTATTATAGCTTGGTTAAAATTGCTAGTTTGTTTTTTTTTAATATCAAGTGACTGGTCGTGCGTCTGGTATTAATTAACACGCCAGTCCATAACACTTGCAGTGTCACTCAAAGCTTTATACCGCAAAAATATCAGGGGCACTGCCGCTGCGCCCATCACAATGAGACATAAGTTCACAAGTCTCATGTGCCCATAATGTCACCAGCACCCTTACCCTTCAAAACCGGAACGCAGTAATGCTTACATTACTGCTTGGCGGCAGAAATAGGTTAGGTGGCAGGACCACACTGAACGAATTCTTTCACAAGGAGCTCAAATGCTACTAAAACTAGGTCTAAACTACTTCTCGTCAACTTACTTTGAGTTGACATATGCGCTCGAATTATAGTCTTAGTACAAAATACTGAGGACTAAAATACATTATGGCATCATTCGCAAAATTACGTTATAAGGTACGCCCTTTTACTTAGGTCACCGTCTATTTTTACCTCCTTTGAAGGTTTCTAATTATAATTTACCCATTTCATAATGTTTGTAAAGGGTCCAGGTGAGCAAGTCAGGGTTCATTTTTCTCAGCTCCTCGCCGGTGACAACGTGGCATTTGTCATTGGTGGCTATGCCTACTTCGAAGGCAATGGCGAGTGCGGTAGCCGGATGGTCGCCAGTTACCATCATCACACGAACACCAGCTTCTCGGACTCGATGAATGGCCCTTTGTACCTGTAGATGAATACTCAAAAATAATAGATGATTCATTATGTTTACACAGGAAAGTAACAAGTAATCAAATCTCTGAGTCTATTTAGCCTACAAGTTTAAGTAGATTTAGAACACAATTAAAATTTTTCTATAGCCAAATTAAGCACACCATTTTTGTATACTAGTTTTTTCTAATTATCATTAATGTACCTCTTCACGTGGTGGATCCATGAGACCCATCAAACCAATCAGACGAAGATTGTTAACAGGAAAATTTTTATTCTCCGCATCAAATTCATAGTTCATAGGGTAATTCTTTGAGTCTAGGTCGTAATCTGCAAATGCTAGAACTCTTTCTCCTGTAATTAAGCAGAAAGCTTGTATCTCTGAAGTAATAGGTATCCCCGAGCTTTAAAAACGAAAAAGATTAGGTACTTAGGTCGTAAAGGAAGCTACTGTAACAAGTTTCTCTTTGATTGAGGACCTACTTTTATGGCGATGATATTAAAACACGCAATTTTGGAATTTTCGCTTTACTGACTTTCGTATTATTTCTATATAACATCTTATTGTAAGTAATTAATTTTGTATCTGGCTGGTCACGTATATGTATATTCAGTGAATAGAGTTGTAGCTAATTTATTTTTAGAACACATGTTAAAAATTGAAAAAAATGTGTTCTAAATACAGCCTCACACACCTTGACACGCCTCGAATAGTGTCTCAAGTTAATTTGGCAATACACAGAAGGCTTCCACGTTATCTGGCGCAAAATATATTTTCAGTTCCTGTATCTGGCACTAATGTGGGCCATTTTTCTCCACTTTACCGTAGCATGAGAACTTTGAACAAATACAGACGAGGTTGACATCTTTCAAGACTCATTTATATATATAATCAAACGGAATGTCACAACTGCTTTAAGGGTGGAGTCTTAGGGGTTTTCTTTTGTTTAATAATTTCTCAGATAGTACATTTTACAGGGGCTTGATGGGATGATAATATCACTTTAATGGTTTGGCTATCTGGTGCTCTTAGCGTTTAATGTTATGACGACGTTAATAAAAGCACACAAAATAAGTATCTTCACTTTACTTATTTTGTTATCTTTACAATGTCGTGTATGATATCGCACCCCTCTTCGAAGAATGGCATAAGTCTACAATATTAGTCGATAGAGTTACAAGAATTGGAGAGAATGAGGGTTATATTTTTCTGTATCTAATGGAACAATAAACATTTTTGACATAACTCCACTTATGCCATTCTTCCATAAGGGATGCTATATTATAGTCACGCGTTTTTATATTTGAATTTTAATCTGTACATACAATACCGACGTACCTGCTATATTGATATGCGATCTCTATAGCACCTATTATATTAAAAAAATATAGTTTTCATTTAGTTTAAATGTCTTCTTTCTTCTTCTTCTTCTTCCAAAACTATAACGTATTAACCGAAATCTAAGTAATTTACATTAATTTTTTAATTAAAAAAGGGTTTTTAATAATAAAATAGTTCTTTTAATTATTAAAAAAATATTTGACCATCATCTCACCTAATGGAAAGTGACGATGAGGTCGACTATGTAGCATGCACACCTAAATAATGCCTCGTAAATAATCACTCTCGCCGTGAAAAGGCCCAAGTTACAGCGTTCGGAGAATAAGTTTGCAGGCAGAGAATTTCATTCTTTGGCCGTTCACCATGTAAATGTGGAAGCGAAACGCTTCGTGTGAATCCGTGGAATAGAATATCCACAACATAGGGGTGGAACCGCAGTGTACGTCTAGTCCCCCGATGATGGACAGAGGAAGGCGGAATTAAATCAAGTAATTCCTTCGCATACTCTTCGTGATATATGTCCTGTAGAATACCCATAAACACGCAACTTTAGGGTAGTGTTCAAGGCTACTTAATTAATTATAGGTATTTTAAAGGAAGCATTACCAGTCTTTGCGAGACTTTCTATAGCTTTGTCGACGATGTCTTTCATGTCTTTCGTCAGCGGAACAGTGTTCTGATTGGTTGCAATGGTCGAACAGCTATTTAAGATGGTCTCTGGAGCACCCTTCATCATTACCATGTATCTCGACGCGGCCTTGTTTAAGTGCACAGTGACCTGATGAAAATGAAAATTAAACCAGAACAATTATTGTTATTGTTCTTTTTTTATTTCTTTCTGTTTCCATTCCTGCGTAACACATCATCTGTTTTGTTTGTACAATTTATTATGTATATTATATAAAAATTAATGTTTGACCTTAAAGAGTTCCATTATATTATTCCACGATAAAGCTTTCGAAAGTCTACCTACGTCAGTAAAAGAAGCAGTGGTAGTCTAATGATTTGATATATCGCCTCTCAAGCAGGGGTCGTGGGTTCGAATTCGCCCCGTGGGTTTTTCGGAATTTATGGGCGAAATTTAATTTGAAATTCACCATGAGCTTTTCTGTCAAGGGAAACATCGTGAGGATCACATATCTACAAAGCAATTTAATCATCTGTGTGAAGTTCCCAATCCGCAGTGGGAACTACAGCCCAGCCTAAACCCTCTCATTGTGGAGGAGGCTTATGCCCAGCAGTGGAAATATGTATACGCTAACTATTATTATTATTATTATGCCCGTAAAAGTACCTGAAGTATTAGATCCCACTGCTTGGCTAGGTTCTCCTCTATAGAGAGAGATAAGGTCATAGCTGGTGGTGCGGTATCTAAATCTAGGGAGGACCGACGAGTGTCTATTACTTTTACATTTTCGTTATTTTTTTGTTGTCTGGCCATAGTCTCCACCACACTGACCCAATATGGGTTGGTATTAAAGGCACATAAATAGATAAATTGAATAAAAATGGAAAACTAAAACATTTTTGTCATAGCAGTGAAAGGACGCTTAAGGTAGAATATAACATTTGACCAGGAATGAAATTGTTCATTGAAATAATAAATATAATAGGGGTTAAAGTATGAAATTGCCGATTTGTACTGAAA
>NW_020654080.1:11477476-11554786 GCF_003589595.1 Hyposmocoma kahamanoa | reverse complement strand
AAGAAAAAATATATCTTAGGTACTACATACATGAGATATATTTTTTTGGCCACTGAGGTTATTATAAATTTTTTTTACATCAAAACTTTGTGAAAAATAAAATAAAACTTTTTTTAAATTTAAGTGCCATAGTTATACTATTTACTGCTTTTCTATTAGCACCATCGAGTATATAACCAGAAATAGAGACGAAATGTCATTTAATTTGTTTGAAAACTATTCTGCCATATCATTACTGTGACAACTGCACTCCGATTGGCCAGCCCGAATTCGAAACAATTGACGGGTGTCTTCAATAGGTGTCGTCAACTTTTTCACTTCAAATTGACCAGTTAACTTGAGCTTTGCTATAATGGACGATATTTGCAAAATTATACATTTAATTTTGTTTTGTAATTAGATGTTTTGCTGTTTTTCCCACACCACCAAATAGAACAGTATGGCATTGTTAGAGATATTATCTTTATTACAATAAATACAGAATATTTTTTGGAATATATGGAGACGTACACACGGGTCAGTAGTTGGCCTGTCTATATTTCAGTGCAAACGCGAGTTGATATTTATAAGAACTGTATTGCTAATGTGTTACCAGGAATATATGGTCCTTATTTCGTCTCTGTTTCTGGTTATATACTCAATGATTAACACAGTTAATGTAGAATATTATGACACCAAAAAACCGATTGATCAACTGTAGTTGTGGTGTACAAAAACGTAAAATAAGATGAAAATAATTAAATTTAAATAAAAAAAAATATCTTAGGTACTACATGGGATATATTTTTCGTTATATTTTTTTGAACATTCATAAGCTCTACTATAAGGCATTTCAGGCTTATCCAACTTCAACTTCAACTTTTGTGTCTATGGCTCCATCGTTTTGCGCGACGATTTTGCCAATGTCAGGGTTGAAAGACATGTGTAGCGGTGGTGAGATAGTTTGCCGGTTGTTAAAATACTTCGGCGGTTTTTATTCACAATGACGGTTATATATATATTTTAGTGACATTACAAAAATATAATTTGAGAGCTCATGTTATTCTCTTTCTTTTACAAACATTGTAGGAAGTTTTATTTAGCTGGAAATAAAAAATAAAATCGTTTAGTATTCTTTACCGGACACCCTGTATATATTACTCACATGCTCAGCTGCAAATACTAAATCACAGAGTGCCAGTGTTGTAGCAGCGATTCCAATTGCAGGTCCATTCACAACAGCCACCAATATCTTTGGAAAAGTAATTAACGCGTCAATGTATTTCTTCAGAATTTTGAGGCTGGTCCCTGTAGGCGACTGCGCCGCCGCTACAAGGTCATTTCCACTACTGTAGTAATCCCCGGTTCCAGTTAGTACCATAACGTCGATATCAGGGTTGTCCGCCGCTTCCTGCAGTATCATCGTCATTCTAGTGCACATATCTTTATCTATAGCATTTTTCCTCTTCGGTTTGTTGTATTGTACTATTTTAATATTTCCTTGAACATTTTCCACTATAGTATCCATTCTGATAGTTAATTGTTTTAATTAATACTATGTCCCTTATTTTCTAAACCTGTGTTACTGGTATACAGGTCAAGGTACCTGAGCCTTATTTCCTGAAATAAAGTGTAAAGCCAAACAATGAAATGAGATTTTATCGGTGGCCGGTGGCGGAGCGTGGCCTGTGACGGTTCCTACAACTTACGTTTTTAGTTTTTATCGCAACCGTGTGAACATAATGTTATAAATATTAAAATACTCACTGTCACAAATTAGAAAGATTCACTGTTACTGTACGTATGATGCATACATAGATCATACAATATATTTGAGAGTATGAATATGATGTATGATATAGATGTTTTATGTAATAAGTGTATAAAATTTGAATGTTGTGGCTGATAAGCCACAAACTTGTTATCAGCTGATTGTCAAATAGATTTTTTTTTTTTTGTCACGGCTCATGGACTGATTATTGCGATGACAATCTGTTCTGTAAGTTCGTTCTGAAAATCTCTCTCTCTCCCTATAATGCCCAACAATTGTAAACAGCATTAATTTTACCAATTAGGACAATGCTTTCAACACAGAATAATTTCTTAAATTCTGCATAGTCGTGGATTGTGGATGTGGTTCTTGTTTTGCGTGTATTGTAACCAATTTCACGCAATAAAACGGGAACTGAACCCTTGAATATCATTTCAATGTCAAACTTGACGTTTTTGTGCATGGTATCGTTAGTAATAATTTCTATTCGAAATACTGAAATTACTATTCGAATTCTTTCTAAACAGCATTAACAGTGTACTTAGAAATAATTGGACATACCCCAAAAAGAGGGCTTGTGCTAGCTGTGTAACAATTTCAGTCTCTTTGGTTTTGTAATCGAATTTTTGAAAAATAATAGAAATTGTAATGGTGCAATCATTACTGAAATTGATTAGGACTAACCTTCCCCTTGTTACAAATTTTATTTTTTGCAGCAGTACAAAAGGGTTACAACCACGGAAAAGTGTTAGTTTTAGTACATCTTCAATAATGTTTAAATCTGCAGTTTTTAACCTTGAACATGCGACGGGAGATCAAGTCCAGAAGTTTTTAGATTCTTTCGACACAGTTTTGACTGATTGTGATGGTAAGAAATGGATTGTGTAAAGAGCCTTAGAATTGGTCATTTAAAATTTGATCAACAACAAAGTGCTTAATGTATTTATTTATTTCACAGGTGTTCTGTGGATTGATAACAATGCCATTCCTGGGTCAGCGGACACTATGAATATGCTGCGTGAGAAGGGGAAGAGAATATTTTATGTGACCAACAATTCTACAAAAATACGCAGCGAATTTGCTTCTAAAGCTCAAGAACTGGGTTTTATTGCAAATTCGGTAAATGTTTCTTATTCAAAAACTTCTTGGTTGATATATAACATAAAATAATTATTACATAGGGTACATTTTTTTTATTCGTAGTTCTTATAAATCATGAATAAAAAAGACAGTATTTATGTTAAAAATCATTTTCAAAAAAATTAATAAACATTTTGTATTTTTCTTACCAAAAAACATATAGAGTAAAAATTATTTAACTTGAACATGTATTATATGTAATATAAGAATATTTTAACTTATTTCAGGATGAAATTCTGTCAACAGCATATCTAGTAGCCCATTACCTAAAGGGCATTGGTTTTACAAAGAAAGTTTACCTTATAGGGTCTAATGGCATAGCTGGCGAATTAACAGCAGTGGGAATAAGGCACCTTGGAGTTGGAGTAAGCTCTTAGTTGCTTAATAGATTATTTCATTTAAATTTGTTGAATTTTTTACTATGCAGTTGTAGGATGCCTTATTATATATATTATATATTATTAATATGACAAATATTTATTGTATTTAAGTAATAAACAAAATTAGATATCTGATCACTTACCAATTTTTTAAAAAGCACTAACTTAAACATAGAATGTCTTTAAAAAACTGCCTATGTGGCCGACCGGTTACCACACCGAGGTCCCAGGTTCAATTCCCGGGCCGGGAGAAATATTTGTATGGCCTACATTTATTTATCTCGAGAGTTTGGGTGTAACTTATGGTTATCTATGTGTGTGTCCATGGCACCCGTGACGCAGGATTTCCCTAGTGCGGGGCTATGTTGAGTGTGCATTATTATTATTAAAAAAGGTCAGGGTGAAGTGCCGAGAATATATTTTTTTATAATATTAAGTGATGGGATAAAAAAGTCGTGTGCCTGATGGTACACAACACACCTATCCATAACAGGTGCAGTGCCACTCAGAGCTTTAAATTGCAAAGATCTGAGGGGCACTGCCACTGCGCTCATCATCCTGAGGCATCAGTTGACAAGTCTCATGTGCCTGTCATTTTACCAGCACTCTTACCCTTCAAAACCAGAATACAGTAATGCTGACATTACTGCTTGGCAGAAGAAATAGGTAAGGTGGCAGTACTACCCTGGATGAACTCTTTCACAATTAGCTCTACTGCTACTAAACTAAATGAAATTTGCCAGGAGAGTAATAAGTAAAGGTCATGGTGTCTGTCAACTTCAGTGGGACACAGGCATTATGATATGTATGCATATGATATAAAATAATATTTTTAATAATTTTCAGCCTGATGTTGTTCAACCCGACTTTAAATCATTGAAATCAACAGATCTTGATCCAGAAGTAGGTGCTGTTGTAGTAGGTTTCGATGAACATATTAGTTACCCAAAGTTCATGAAGGCTGCATCATATCTGTCTTCAGATGAGTGCCTCTTTGTGGCCACAAATACGGACGAGAGGTTTCCAAGAGCTGGGTCAATAGTTGTACCTGGTACAGGGACTTTGGTAAGGGCAGTTGAGACATGTTCTGAAAGGAAAGCCTTGGTGCTTGGCAAACCACATGCTTACGTTAGGAAATACCTTGAATCTTGTGGCCTGGATCCAGCTAGGACTTTAATGATTGGTGACAGGTGTGTGTAATTCTCTTACATCATTATATAAAATTAATATTTATTATTATAAATATAATTTGACACCTAAAAATTATTGAATTTGCACTGACTAAATAACATATTATACTACATGAATGTATTAAATGAGTAGAGGAACAAATCTGCAAATCACAATCTTGTGCAATGGGCTGGTGTCCGTAACTCGAAGACAAAGCACCTATTTTGCGTGTGGAGTGTGCCTATTTGTTTGTCTGTAAATCATAATGTTTTATTGTTTTAGATGCAACACAGATATTGAACTAGGCGTACGTTGTGGCTTTCAAACACTTCTAGTGTTATCAGGGGTCACTTCCGAAAGAGAAGTAGAAAATATTCGCAGCGAGAAGAAGCACCCACTGCCCGATGTAGTGTTACCCACATTAGGAGATTTGCTCTCTCTTATCCAGTCATAGTAAAGTGTAGTAGGTAAAAATTACACAATTAATAGGTCAATTTGACAGCAATGCAGTTGTGATAAGTATAACATATAAGTATTTAATTTGATTTAACAGATTGTGATTTATTTTTCTGCTTTTGCACTCAAGAAAAGTATGCCTATGATTGAATTTATGTTTATTAAGTATTTTGTACACCACCTTAATGTGTTGAGATTCAACAGTAAATAAGTAGTGGAATTTCTATTGACAGATTTTTATGTAAATGATATCTTATAGTCTTGTGAATTTTGTAGTATTACTTATTAGTAGTAACCATCATTGTACTGAATACCTATTATTTTACAACATATGAAAATTAATAGAAAATAATTTTCTACTATTATTAATTTAATATAGAACTAATGTTTTAGTCACAGAATTTCCAATTATTATTTGCCAATTGTCAAGTGTCTTATAGAAAGTTTTATAAATTATTCAGTTCACTTCAAAATACTTTTAAATAGTATTCAACTTGATCTTTAATCAGTCACTTCTAAATACATAATTGTATTGCGAGTAATGAAAGAGACTCAATCTTTTAAGGTCTATTAAAAAGACTGTACTTCATTTACAGGACTCAATCCTAAAATTAAGTCTGGAGGTTCAAGTTATTATTAATAAGTCTCACTTAATAGACTCGACGACTTCAGTTGTTTTTAAATAGACTCGCGTCTTATTCGTGCATGCTATTCAAAAATAGCTCAAGCTCTTAGGCTAACGTGCTATGATCTTTTGGAATCTAAAGTTTATAGATAAAAATGAAGTAGTATGTTGTAATCATGTTTGTTTGTAATAAAAACTATTATTTATTCATCTTTTTAGTGTATGTACAGTCAAGAGCACATCAAGCTTGACACTTTGTTCTTTGGACCGTTCTATCATAAGCAGCGTAGAGTTGGACTTAAATGTTAAGTGTCAAGCTTGACGTGCTCTTGACCCTGCTGTATAACATACATTTAATTTGTATTTGGTTGTAGGTATATTTGATTGACTGTAACAAAGGACATGTCGTAGGTCGTAACCCGGGAAAGTTTGTTTACATGTCTTATTGAAAATAGATATACTTGATCAGCGGTTCTAGTCAATTCCAATTCATTTACCTTTATTTAGCCCCAACAAAAACTACCTCAGATTGAAAATATTTCCGCTATATAATGTGAGGAGTCTGCACATTATATAGTGGAAATATTTGCCGACCCTACCTAGCGCGGGATAAGGACAGGAAGAAGATGATGTGTGAGTGGACAAAGGTAGATGTTATGATTATTCTGCTGATTAATGTAATAAAAATATTTTAATGTCTTATATGTAAATTAAAGGTCTGACTATAAGGCTTAGGTTTCTAGGTTAGGTCAATAATGTAAATAATGACTTAGGCTTTTACTTCTGACTCTATTCAAATTAGTCTTCAGGGTGTGTCGTAGGACTCGACTTAATTAGTATTTTAACGCTAGTTAAAAGACTAATCTAGCGTGAGACGTTACAAACTATAATTTTATACTAGGTCTTAAAAGACTGAGTCTGTTTCGTCATTATGTATGACTGTATACTTATGTTATTATTTTATACCTCAAATTATTTTTGGATGCAAATTTGAGAATTTTGTCTTTTTGATACTATCGTAATTTAATATATTTTTTATAATTTTTATCTTGATTGTAATCTACGAAGGTCGCTTGTGTAACTCTTTAATGAATTCCTTATTGCATTCTAACGTTTTACCAGCATTGACAAAAATGGTTGTAATATTGCTTTTAGTACGATGTGCTTAAACTTGCATAAACACGCATCCTTGAAATCGTTAAAAAACGGTCACACCTTAAATATTTAAAGTTTGTAAATTCTTTTGCTATATACAATTTCTGTGTTCTGTTTTTTATTCTTTTCACTATAAATCTCTATGGTACTTTAAAACGTTAATCTATTTAGATATGATTTAGATACTTGGCAATACAGGTATTAAGTCTCTATCTAAGGTAACAAATTTCGAATCGAAATCCTTCAATTGCATTGAGGGCAGCAGTAAAACAACAGATGCCTACATTCATAATTAAGACTATAGTTTGAAACTGGAACGTTGCTGCACCGCTATTCAGGTTGCGAGAAGCTGTCTGGAATAGAAAGCAGGAAGATGGGGTGCGAAGTAACTGATGTTGGAGTCAGGGCGCATGCGCCGTTGTGCGTCGCGCTCAATCTCCCGCGTTTAACAGTAGAGTAATAAGTAGGCGCCCGGCGTATATTCGTTTCTCGCCAGTGTCAGTGCAGCCGCGAGATACGCGCACCGTGTTTGGCGCCCTTTGCCACTTTATGTGATCTCATTCAGAAACTCATATCCTGACAAATTGATGTGAGTTAAAATTTATTTTTATTGCATTTTTATGGTGCTTATTCAAGACACGCTTTACAGTTTTAGGATTGGTTGCCCAGTGTGCTTTGTTAAGGTAGGTTGATGGGTAAAGAAATTGAGAACTATTTCGGAAATGGCAAGAGAGATTTGGCAGATTGGATTTTTTGATTTGCTGTTCCTACTAGATGCATCGAGAGACTATCTCTACCTGCTTATACGATAAAATCCAAGGTAAAAAATTAAACGTCTACGCAGCAAATTGCGATTTCAGTAGCCGAAAACAAAGAATTGTTTGAGGGTGCCAAAAGGTGTTCTTAGCCCGCGGCGCACCCCTCTCTCCTTCCTTGCTGAAATGGAGCGCAGTTACTTTTGGTGATATTCGCTTTTTCTAAATTCTGACCAATGATTTAATGCGGCGCACCTACAGAGATAAAGACACGGTTTTATTAACACGACCAAAATTCGATTAAAATATTGATAAACATGTTAATGAATATATGTGAAGGTTTTTCGTCGTAGTGTTATTAGGAAAATTTTAATGTGATAAATGTTATCTACCTTGGAGTGTTAATCGTGGTGAAGTAGTTAGGTACTTGAATGCATTAATATGACATTGTCACGGTAGTTGCACTAACCTTCGATAGGAAACTATCGCGCCCAAAATAGTACAATATAATCTCTGATAACCGCGTAAACATTTAATCAGTGTGGTATAGAAAGTTGCCAGCGGGGAAATAGAGGGGTGCGTAGACTGGTTGGAAAGCAATTTTATTCTAAATTAACAGTGTTGGATGGCAATATTGTGATTATTTTGACGCTGTAAAGTATTTTGGGGCGAATAGATTCTATTTTGCTTACAGAAATGCATAGTTGTTTTTTTTTTACCGCAGTTTTCAATAGCAGATAATCATTCGCATTTTAGCGTAAATTTTAACAAACCGCGACTTCATTATGTAATTAGATTTGTATTATCAAACTAATATTACATACTACCCATGCAAATACCCAGTAAACAGTATAAACGTACTATTTAGGATTACGTCATAATATATTGGGTGTGAACAACGAGCTATCGAAGCAGAATGGTTTTATCAAACGCTAGGTGAAATGCTCATTTTCACTTTTATTTGACGCGTAATAATGTTATTTTGTTCCAGTTTCTGTTTATTTTCTTATAATCTAGACAAATTCGTGCATTGTATAATATTGAACTTTTAATAAATAAACACTGCCTTTGGAACGTTTATTTTATAATTATTAATACAAAGGTCGAACATTTAGAAAAAAATCATTTGATCAGGCCGGGTTCAAACCGACCTCTCCTAGCATACCCCAGCCAGACCCCAGACGCTATGCCAACTAAGCCACTGAACGAACCAGCGGACCTCACGAATTTTTATATGTGCTTGTTGTCGGATCCTTATATTTGACACAAAACAAACAACAACAAAGAATCATTTAATATTATGGTGGTGAAACATTCTGACATTCAATAAAAAAAACTACGTTTATTTTAGTTTGGTACAGTCAAGAGAACGTAAAGCTTGTCACATGGAGACTGGACCCTTCTCATCCTAAGCGGCTATAAAAATTTTACGTTCGGTAAGGCCGAGATTTATAAGACTAACTTTAATCTCGACTAAGCCAAAATGACGACCTAAGCAAGTTTTCCGTATATACAAAACGAATTTTGCCTGTTTAAGCAAGAACTTACGTTATTTTATGATACCAAGTGACGAGACGAATAAGTCGCGCTCCTGGTGGTAAACGACCACGCCTGTCCATAGCAGTTGCAGTGTCGCCCAGTTTTAAATCGCAAGATCTGAGGGGCACTGCTACTGCGTCCGTCAGTCTGAGACATAAGTTGACGAGTCCCACGTGCCTGCAATTGCACCAACACCCTTACCCTTCAAAACCGGAGCGCAGTAATGCTCACATTACTGTTTGGTGGCAGAAATAGGTACAGTAGCAGTACTTCCCTGGACAAACTCTTTAACAAGAAGCTCTACAGCTACTAATAAACTAAATTATGTAGTAAACTCAAAGTTTAATTGAATGTCTTGCTTAAACGTTGGCTTAAAGTTCGTTTTTTAAATACGAAAAATTTGCTTAGTTCGCCATTACAGTCAATGTTCGTTTATAAATCTCAGCCTATGTACTAAGTATACGGTGTTCATTAAACAAGTTCCTTACTAGAACACCCACTCATAACCCCGCACTAGGGAAACCCTGTATCGCGAGTGTCACGGACACACACATAGGTAGACAACCACAAATTACACCTAAACTCACGAAAGAAATAAAAGTAGGCCATACAAATATTTATTCCGGCCCGAGAATCGAACCCAGGCGTTCGGCCACGCAGGCAGTTAATATCGATATGGATAGAGGAACCTAATCACTAAATGTGATCCTACTTTTGCATATCATGATCTCTACGTTGCGTTGTTTACATACATACATACATACGACATTCCTTAAATATTAAGTACTGAGCTGGGTTTAAGTTTGCACCTATCAACGTGCAGCCATGCAGGTACCTAATCGCACCATATAAAACATTAATAAGCAGGGAAAGTCTGTGCATAGTCCCAGCTGCCTCCGATATAGAAACTCGCAAGGCCGCTAACATTCGTTTACTTTTTCGCACGCTATCGCTTTCCATCCCTCCTTCCATTTATGGAGCAAGCAATTTTCTAAACCGTGCCGTTGCGATTATCTACTCGTGGCATCTTGTAATTTACATGGGGAATAGTTCTATTTACATTAAAAAATTGACAGATGTTTAAGGTCTAGCCTAGGTACCTACAACATTCATTTACTAAATCAATCCTATTCCAATGCTAATAGAAACTACAGAAACAAATATTTCATAGATTATATAAAAATGTTAAGTAGGTTAGGTTGTTAGAACATTACTGAAACGCATATTATGTAAGTAAAAAGTAAGTAAGTAAGAAAATGCCCAAAAGAGATAGAAAAAATGTATATTAAAAAAAATTATGTACTAAATTTAATATAGGTACCTACTTTGGTAGCCTGTAGGACAAATTGAATATCTAAAACTGATGCTCCGGTCGCGTTTGCTTACCTACTAGACTAGAAATCCGATCAGTTTTAATAATCTACAGCCTACGATTCCGTGGTCGTTCTATCAGATTATCATTTCATTTTCTTAATAGTAGATTATTCATTATACGGTCTGTGTTAGCAGGACGTAACTAAATGAACAAGTACTGAACTCATTGGTAGAGTGGGTTAGTTTTTTTATCTAAATTGTTCAGTTGCAGTAGAGCTTCTTGTGAAAGTTCGTCCAGGGACATAATTGAGAGAGAGAGAGTGCGAAAGAAAGAGAGAGAGCCTTACTGCGTTTCAGTTTTGAAGTTTGTTGGATGCTGGTGAAATTACAGGCACATGAAACTTGTCAACTTATGTATCGAGTGACGGGCGTAGTGGCAGTGCCTTTCAGTTCTTTATTTATTCTAAATTTGTGATTTAAAGTTCTGAGTAGCACTACAACTGTTATGGACAGGCGTGTCGCGCACCACACACCAGGCGCACTACTCGTCCGTCCCGTCACTTGGTGTTATAAAAAAAAGTTGGTAATTTCTAAATATGAGAAGGGAAGTAGGTACGTAGGTACTTTTACCCTTCTCAAACACTACCATTTCGGCTTCAATTTAAAAGTAAAGGTATAGTTTAAGAAAATGACTTGTTAATTGTTGTAACTTACGCATTTTTATGACATTGGCAATTCGGTGGAAATAGAAAACGACATGACGAGGCACCTACGGTAGAGACGTTATGTTATAACGACATTTGTTTCGAATGCTTACCTATTATTTTTTCCATTGCAAAAGGCAAAGGCGCTAATGCGCCATACAGCCAAGACTGAGAGAAATCTCTGTCTTGTTTTCCATTACAAGAATTAAATGTCTTCGATAGTGCTTCTTACGAAATAATATAAAATTGGATAACATTCTTGATTTTTCAGGAGATATGGTAAAGAAAGCGGGATGTTTTCAGGGGTTTTGTATAGTTCAAGAAGGTTATTGATGAGGATTATTCTATCAATAGAAAAGTGTGGGCAATCGTAAAAATATATGATTCTATTTATAATTGTCATGAATTGCTTAAATGATTTATAGTAAATTGTTACTAAGGTTGAAATAATAATTATAAGTTTAAATTTGTATTGAATTGATATTCAATTATTTTTGTGAAATTACTCCACTAGTTTGTTATAATACAAAACTTTTTAGCCGTAGCGTCGGATTGAAGGAATTTTTTCTGAGTGTTCTATCTTTGTAATAATAATTATAAGTTTTTTATAAAATAAAGAAACCGACCTCAAAAGTCTGTGGAATTACATCTATTTGCCAGGTTTTCATCAAATCGGTTAACTGAAAGTTGGTGAAATCCAATGAACCGGATTCATCCCCTAATTTGCCATCCTTATAGGTGGAATATTTTCTTCAAATTTAATCAAAAAAAATAGAGTCATTGAAATCGGTTCACAAAATTAAATGTCGGAGTAATTGCATAACATACCTACACACAATAAAACAGTCGAATTGAAGTGAAGTCGGTTAAAAATAGCTGAAAGTAGTTGCGCTGCTGATCAAATATTATTCACATAAACATTGGATTGAAATACAGGTCACGTTCATACGTTGCGAGACTTCTATTGTGTCGTTTTTGATTTGACCTACCTCGATAGAATGCATCACACGTACCTATTACGTTCTTCGTGTGTTTATAATAGGATACTATATTATTTCAAAATAAAAACGTGTCAAAGTTTACAATAGATAACAAAATATTGCGGCACTGACCTTGAGTCGGAAATACCAAACCGGAGAAACATTATTAAAACCGGCTTCACGTTATATACCTACACATTTAGTTAAACACATAATTGTGTATGCATAATGCTAACTATTTTCCTGTAAATTATGTATGTAGAATGACAGACTTTTCCATTTGTAGCGCGCATAACTTTCTGTTAATTTATTCTGTCTTCAAACTTGACTCTGCCAAATGTAGTTTTGAAAACCAGAGAGAGGGTGTTTACCTAACATTACCTTGTAGAATCCTTGTTATGATAGTTCATAACGAAACTACTACTGACTAGGTATGTTTAGGAAAAGGTCATATTGTGTAAGCACTGCAAAGTTGCAATGACCGTGAGATTCTTTGTTCGTGTTTGTTTACAAAACGACAAGATAATAGCATTGGAGATTATACTAAATGTCAGAATTTAAAAAAATGTCATTTCTTATTGCAGCTTTTGCTACGCAGTTTATTAACTCATAGCACCCAGAATAAATAAAGAGGAAAATTACGTAAGTAACTTAATAGCGAAACACAACATCAGAGGATCAAACATTTTAGCGACTGAGTCACGGCTACAGGGTATAATATAAATGCGAATGGTGACGCAGAGTGACGTCACCTCGCCGAGTAGGTCACGCGCTATCCCATTCTATAAAAAAAACTGCTCCATCGCTCCCCACAAACATGATTAACTGCCCTAGTTCGCTCTATATCCTGAATGTTCAATTAACATATTTATATAATGATCATTTAAATCGTGAAACGTATTGCAATTGTTTTAAGATATTACGTGCTTCCCATCAGTACAATAGCACAATATTTTACGGATTTTCACTTATCTACTGACCGGCAACCACCAGAACCATATATTTAATGAACAATAAAATTGATTTTTCCGCCATTTTAAATTATTAAATAGGTTCATTATTTTTATATTATTTGTTATATATATTTTATATTATTAAACTTATGAATTGCGTAGCAAAAGCTGCAGTATAGTACCTAATGACATTTTTTTTTTTAATTCTGACATTTAGATTTAGTATAATCAATAAAACAAATAATTTGTTGTCTACTAAAAAAAAAAATCTGTTATTGTAACAAATTAAGTATAGTAAATTCAAATTGAACGATTGCAATTGAGGAGGGTGACAAGCGTTATTAAATTTCATTTATGTAGATACATTTAATAAAGTGTTTAGATCAAATTGAAGAGGTCAATTAACACCCATACTGGAGGCCTGGAGTTCAATCAGAATAACTAGTTTTAAGAATTTTAAATTTTACGCATTTAAGTAAAATAGAGTGGTTAAAGAATTTCAAATATTTTCAAACGTTTAGTTTTGAAAAAGACGTATCTTTAGAATCGTATTTTTCTGCTAGTACCTAGTACCTACATGTTTCCTTTATAGGAACCGAAGTTGATTGAATAAACAAATAGTCGTGTGAGTGTTGTATAAATGACTATACGTAAGTAGTTCATCTACAAATGTACTTCACATGTTCATAAGGCTTCTGCAATTAATAATTCGTTGTGGAAACCAGGGTTGAATTGAAATGGCAACGTTCGAGATTGCATGAAAAAGGGCTATATCGCTAAGTCCGCAAGTAAGTAGGTCGGAAAGTGCCAGTCATCGACCCAACAGTAACACAAATTAAAAAACATCCAATATCAATACAGAGTTCGGGAATTTAATAATCATTTATTTAAAGTTAGGAATCTCGGATGCCTATTTCTATGGTTTATATAATACGGTAAAATAATACTTTGGTGGATTAGGTACAGGTACTTTAGTCACTGGATCGCGTGTCTGAAATAAGAATTCTACTTTACACCATATACGATAAGACGATCCAAGGTGTAAGCTCAGCATTAAGTTAACAGTAAATGCAGACAAATAATTTAATAAATAAAATAATTAAGACTTGCTAGGCTTAAATTAGTAATAGCTTTTTTCTTATGGTACGAATCTCCGCTAGGTAAGTGACCCTATTATTAGTGAGTCCTATTATTTCCCATTCAAAGCGACACTTCCACGTTTCTTATTTAAGTCTATGAAGTGTAGGAAGCTAGCGTAACCCCAGACTGCGGGCAACACATTTGCGATTTTTAGGATATTTCATAAATATAAATGAAAATCGGGCTGTAGATGATGATGAGAGGCGGCGGTAAATGCTTTCCACCCGCAGGGCCATCTGACTGTTGCTGATGATTTAAATATAACAAAAAAGGCTATTTTTTTATTTCATCGTAAATTATAAACATATTAGGTATAATTTTTTTCGGAATAGTACCAAATCCTAAGAACTGCCACGAAGACTTAGGTCTTCGTCCTTGGTGACTACAATCGAGTAAGTAGGATGTACGCACTGCGACTTGTATTGAAAACATCAACAAAGAAAACACTCCTTTGATTTTATTGATTTGGCCAAAACCTGAATGCGATTATAAACTAGGTCCCAGACATTGCAATTAGCGTAGGAATACAAAGATACAAAGCCGTATTTAAACTATTTACTAAATGCAAATCACGCAATTAATATGCGCAAATAAGCAGTCCCGTGAATAATAACAGATCTCCTTTTAAATTGTTACTAAGTGTGTGTAGTGTCTAGCAGGGCCACTGGAGTCAGCGTCTATTTAATTAAGAGTGCTATAGGTTCAGGTTCACTTAATTTGCCATGAATCATCGGCACCTGGGTAGCAAATCAACCAATATTGCTTTCAACCTTCATCCGTAGGTCACATCATTTAATCTATGATTATGTTTCTATTTAGTTATTTACCAGGCGAAGTGGTACTGGCACCCACAGTAAATCTAAATCAGCGGAGGTGTAGGTACCTAATAACATATTGTTATTGCTAGCCCCCGCAAGCCGCTCTTGATAAATGAAGCTTCACATTGTCTTCAGGATTATGCTATACAAGGTTGAAAGAGTTGTCCAAATCAAGATTTTATTTCATTTCCTGGTTAAAGAACCTGTACCTACTGAATATTTGATACAATGACGTAAAGTACGTAGTAGGTAGGTATGCATGTTAAAAATATTTCTTGGTTTATTTTGTTTTAAAATATGTTCTATGTGAATTAAATTCGTTATTTACAGAATAGTACATGATCGTATTAATAGTGTAAAAACAAATCTGAAAATAAAGAAATATACTATCCACAATCAGAGATTGTTAAAAAGTCTATGTGAGCTTATTCAGATTTTGGTATTCTTTTTAATAAATCAAATGCATGTGATTGGGTTGGTATTGATTCGATGGTACTTATATTGTTGCAATTCCCGGACCGTTTTCAGTATTGAAACTTTCAGCGTTAGATCACATTCTCAAAGCGGCGTAACGGCAGGGTGCACTCCCTGCTTAACTTTTATTAGATTCTATAGCTGCGATAAACAATAGGCAGTTTATCTGCGCATCCGTCAACCTTGAGATTTGATAGATTTATTAAGCACTTTAGTTGTACTAGTTCGACTACCTACTAGCATTTTGATAAGGCGACGTAATACCTGGTTGTCTTTGTCAAGTCCATAGATAGAAGGTCCACTGAAAGAGCAGCATTTTAAAATCATTACCAAATCATAAAATTAGATTTTGTGAGTAACTTTCGTAGAAGTAACAAATGAATGCGTGCTGGCACGAATTGACTTGAAACATAACTATATATCAAATCCGCGTATGTATAGTATTGGTAAAAGGCGCGATCTGCACTAAACCAAATTTCACAGGAAAGGGATTTAACGTTATTATTATGTTATTTCAGTGGCTACAACTTTCATTTTTTCAGATTATAAGCATTAATTTATGTTGTCTACGAACTGATAACAATAGATTGGCGTAAATCATACTAATTTGGTTGCCACGACATTTACGCGGATTTGAATTGAACACTAAATTACCGAAATGGAAACTCATAATTAAATGCTCGTAATTGCACTATCCTAATATCCCGGCGATATCCAGTTTTCTGTAGCTCTAAATACATTTCTGTAGTCTTTAAGTTTCTTGTCCATCATTTACTGATTGCACTATGGATCTCAATCTCAGCTGATATTTACACTAACTTTGAATAGTTAGCCGGCAAGGTCGGTGATGTAATTGCCGCTTTTAGCGAACAAACGCGATTCGCAGTGCCGCTGCTACGATATCACTACTATAGCGGTAACACCGCTCATGTTTGGCTATTTTTGTATGACATCATTTTTGATTATCTACGTATTCGTGTCTATTAAAATATGACTGTACGTAAAGCATGAAGTGTTTATATAATTCGCTTTATCAAAACAAAATGTTTATTTATTCATGGCAACAAGTACAGATAAATAGCATACCTACGAGTACCTTAGAAACGTGGATCTTACGGCCATTCACTAATTACAAATAAACAACCAATACTGCCCTCGTAACGAAAAAGGCACAAATTTGTGTTGTGCCACACAGTTGTGCCTTTTTTCATTCTTAGGGCAGAATATTATTGTAAAAAAATAATATCATCACAGTAAGTGTAGCTTTGTTACTATAAGGTGTATAATAGAATAGCGTCTTAGCAGCTAGGGGAGCAGTTTTAACATACATGACGGTCTTTGCCTGCAGTCTTCAAAAATAGCACCTACGTATCTAAAAGTAGCAATAGCGATGTTCTATCATAAAATCAATTTTGAAAGTTTATTCGAGAAGTGGTTAAACCACTTTCAATTTTAACAGAGTATTTTGTCACTAAACTCTGTGTAGATATGGGTGATGTCTTTGAACAGTAGTATATAGCAGCAATAAGAGAAGCAATAACCTTCCTTCTAGAAGTTTTTTAATAGAGGTAAACCAGTCGCATAACCCTGTGAAACGTAACACTTATGAAGGCAAAAATGAAAGGAAATGAAGTTTTAATGAATTTTTAGTGGAATAATAAAAACTTTTAAAGGTTTCTAAATTTAAGATTTTGCCATTATTAATTTGTTTTCGTCTTTGTTAATTTTGTGGCCGCTTTAAAGTCAATAATGGCGAAAATCCAGCTCAAACAAGTTGAAAAATTAACAATGTTAGACATGTAATGATCATATGTATCTGTAACCTGACTCCGTGGTCGAACGATTCGATTCCCAGGTCGGGAGAAATATTTGTATGGTCTACATTTATTTCTCTCGTGGGTTTGGCTGTTAGTTTGTTTGTTGTTTAGTTTGTAGTTGTCTATGGCATCTTATTCATTCCTCACACACCACCTTATTTTAATGAGCGATTTGAATTCGCCCATCAATCCAACCCCTGACTTCTGCGCTCTTCTTCAACTCTCCAAATTAAGATGCCAATGCATACCTCCCAGTATTACGACAAGTCCTTTACTGTTCAGGCTATTCGTTTGTGGAACGCTTTACCTTTGTTTATTCAACAAGCGAAATCATTGAATATATTAAAAAATATGGTAAAAATACACTATCTTAATTTAGTGTGACATGGACTGCTTAGGTATTTTTATGTTTTGAAATTACGTTTTAGAAATTTTATATTTATAGGTATAATAATATATAGTAGTTTACGATATTCATATATATGTATTGGTTTTATTACTTATTTATAAATATATGTTTATTTGCATTTATTTATCAATTCTTATCTATTGATTAGTAATTCCTCATACACCGCCGTCTTTTTCCCGTGAATTATATAATTACTTCCATCCAAAGGTTGTTTGGCAGAAATCGCTTAAAGCGATAAGACCGCCCATTGTACCACCGCTTATGTTTAATTTAATTGTATTGTATTTGTTTCCTTTTTTGGTGTACAATAAAGAATTTTTGTATTGTATTGTATTGTATTGTATTGTATGGTTTTGGATGTATTTGGGGCTGCTTATTACGAATGTGAAACTCATTTCAAAATCCAAGATGGCGGGCACAAATTTTTTAAATAATGGCAAGTTGGGTATCTTTTCCAAGGTATTTAGGGGTGCTCATTACGAATATAGCATTAATTTCTAAACCCAAGATGGCGGAAACGACTTTTCAAATAAATTCAATATGGGTATCATTTTCCAGGTATTTGGGGGTGCTCATTACAAATATGGCACTAATTTCTAAATCCAAGATGGCGGGCACGATTTTTTAAATAATGGCAATATGGGTATCATTTTCGAGGTATTTGGGTGTGCTACTTACGAATATGGCGTAAAAAGTGTGTGTCCATGGCGACCGCGATACAGGGTTTCCCTAGTGCGGGGCTATGAATGTGTGCGTTAAAAAAATTCAGAGAATAATGAATACTTTCGCTGAACGACGGTGACTAATCAACTCATCTTCATCGCTACTTTAATGTAAATACAATAACGCCAAACCGCATATTGCCGAGTAAATCATCTTCACCTTACAAGAGTTACATCTTTTACCACCCTCTATACTCTCACCTAATATTGCCCCGTACCGATTAGGTACCATTTTTCCCGCAAAATATTTAGATTTATCTAGAAAGAAAACTTGTAGTTCCCATAAGACGGTGAAAATTACGTGAAATGTTCCATTTTTCCACTATTCGTGGCAATTCTGCTTAGTAAGCGCTCGGTCACGGAGGCAGTTAAATCAAATAAACATAATTATAATTAAATATAAAAAAATATATATTTAATTATTTGTAAAACGTTCTTTCTGTTTGACTTCTCTCATAAACGACCCTTAATTATTATTATTTTTTTACTGACACAACTACAAAAAGGCTGCTGGGCTGGAGGTATGAATAAAATTGTGCCCAAATGGCGTGATATTTTGTCTGGTACGTTAGGCGTGCACAGCAGCTGTTTCATCCTTCTTCTGTTTTAAATTTTCATGTATACTGTAACTAGGTAGTAGTAGCGAGGCGTAAAAATTGTCTTTAGTAAAGCCGGACAAAACAAAAAACACTTGCCTTAACAAGTGGCGCCTTGGCGACAATTAAACAGAATACTTATTAGCACACAAGATACAAGTACACTTTATTTCACTGGTTAATTACATTGCACAAGTAAAATTGAGCACAAAATGTAGTAAAGTACTTTTAAATATTTATAATATTTGATGATACCTGCCCCCGTACCATGGCTACGCATGATAGTCGCGACGCGGGCGATAAAATGAATGAAATAACCGCGCGCTATTGGCTGTCCCAATCAGATCTAATTTAGATAGCCAATAGCACACGCTTATTGCAATTTTATCGCGCGCGTCGCAACTATCATGCGTAGCCATACTACGGGGGCTGGAAAATTTTAGGCAAGCCGGTGAGAGTGGAGTTATACGACGCCTCGCCACTGCTAGGTAGATGAGTCAATTTTAGCTATAAACATGCTTATTTAATTTGGTGCCAGTACCTTGGATCCGAGATAGAATAACATCTTAATAATACCTGCAAAATGAATTGTATAACAATCACCGTCATGCATACGATACAAGGGGAGTGATAATAAGTGAGATATTTTAATTATGCCATCTAAACTTAACTTAGATTTGCGGAAAAATGTTCTGCTACTGTTATTAGAGACACGGATAAATTATAAACTGTATTACAAATCATTTCTGAAAAGCGACTAGCGACGACTAGCGAGAATTGAATAATTAAAAAATACATTTCAAATGTTTCAGTAAGTAAGTGAAGATGGCAGAAGAGACCGCTAAGGCCCAGGAAACCGTAGAGAACTTGACGCAGGAGGTGAAGGACGTTAAGCTGGAAAATGGAGCCGCGCCCGGTGCCGCCGGCGCAGCCAACGGAACGTCGCCCAAGAGCAACGACAATGCATTACCGTTTAAGGTAAGTACTGTCGTAATTTGTAACAAGAAGAAAAATGCTAAAGAACGTCATCAAGATCTCCGATTGTGATAATATACTACGAGTAAATACTTAGCCGTAATTTTTTTATTTTATTGTTTTAAGAAAAAAGTATACATAAATATTGTAAAGTACCGTTAAACCCTACTTGGGTTTGTCTCGATGCCTCTACTAAAGGCAAAGGCATCACTGGCATTTTAGCAGCTCAGAACCTTGTGAAAGAGTTCGTCCAGGGAAGTACTGCCACCTTACCTATTTGTGCCGCCAAGCAGTACTGTTAGCATTACTGCTCTCCGGTTTAGAAGGGTAAGGGTGCTGGTGAAAGTACAGGCACATGGGACTTGTCAACTTGTGTCTGAAGAGAGAGATAATATATATATATATATTATTATATATAAGATCTCAGCTGCATGAAGTAGGTTTTAATTGCGTGCAGATAATGCGTGACGTCGTTATCAATTTTAGGCAGTCGAGGTCTCGGATAACGACTTCTCGCATTCAGTCAATCTATTAGCAGCCTTATAATATACAGAAGACCTATCAAAACATTTCTGCCCCTCGAAGATGTAATGATGTAACATTTTTTCAGGACGCATTTAAAGCCTTCTCCAAATTCGGGGACCCGAAATCAGACGGCAAACTCATCACTCTATCGCAGAGCGACAAATGGATGAAACAGGCTAAAGTAATCGACGGTAAAAAGATCACCACCACAGACACTGGCATTTATTTTAAGAAACTCAAGTCCTTGAAAGTAGGCGTCGACGATTACCAGAAATTCCTCGACGAACTTGCGAAGAACAAAAAAGTGGAGCTCGATGAGATAAAGAGGAAATTAACAACGTGTGGGCAGCCAGGGGTGTCCAGCCATGTAAGTCCTATAGGAGTTTCAATTTCTCTAAATTTTGTTGCGTAATAATAGGAGACATTCCCCCTTCATTTTTTTGGCGGTCAATTGTAGGTATCTTTGAAATATATCCAAGTCTTTCTATGTGCGCTTATATTATATTTACATTTAAAATACGGCACACATTACCAGAAGACACATATTTCATTGGATAACGGTACTTTTTAACCGACTTCAAAAAAAGGAGGAGGTTCTCAATTCAACCTGTGAACCGATTTTGACGATTCTTTTTTTATTGGAAAGAGGGTACTTCAAAATTGGTCCCATTTAAATTTGAAGAAAATATTCCACCTCTGAGGGCGGCAAACTAGGGGTTAACCCGGTTTCACTTTCGGTTTCGTTGGTTACCAATTTCAAAGAAACTTGGCAAATAGATGTAATTGAATAAAATGATGTAATTTCACGATCTTTTGAGGTCTTTTTTTATATAAAGTTATTTATTCTCTGTTACAGGTGACGAAATCACAAGCTGCCGCAGCGGCAGTAGACAGATTGACGGATACCAGCAAATACACTGGATCACACAAACAACGGTTCGACGAGACAGGGAAAGGCAAAGGCATCGCTGGCAGGAAGGACGTCGTCGATGCTTCGGGCTACGTGTCTGGCTACCAACATAAGGACTCCTACGACAAGTCACATTAACTGCACATAGGTGTTAAACTAACATGAACACCTACAAAACGAAAAGGAGATTGTAAACTTTGAGCCCCAATTTGCGCATGGCGTTGACAATAACAGAAACTTTTTATCACAAATGAAGCACTCAACGTTTCTGTATGTTAACGACGTAATAACTGCTAATGTAAGCGTAATTTAAGTGACTTTAGAAGGGTATAAGTAACAGAAATGATCTTTCGTGATACAGATAAGACCCTGAAATGACGATTTCTTAATCGACCATCTTTATCACTTGTAAGTTGTAATAGAACATTCGTAATTTTTGTATATTTCTCTAAGTACATGGTACTAGTTTTGATTAGTTTCTTTCGCGTTTAACAATGGAGCTTTGTGTGTCGTGCGATAAAGACATTCCTTCTCGTAGTTTTGAGTATATATCGATGTGTACTATTAGATGATAATAAATAAGGTCCATTCCGATATTTTTGCAATACAAAATTTATATGATATCTATATAGGTGTCTAATGTTTAATACATAGTCGGTCAGTACATTTGGAACCATTGTATCCGTAAGTCCACAATTATAATGGCACTTATATGCCTAAATGTGAGAGTATTTAAATTTATAGACAGTGAGTGAATCGTTCTTATTAAAAAATATGGAATTAATGGAGTACAAGATCATTATACCCCAAAACCAAGGGTAAAGTAATAACTTCCTACCCCGTTAAACAAAGGACGTTATTCATAAATTTGCGTTAAAAATGCAATTTGTAAAAATTAATTTATATCCCATTAGGGATTTCATTATAACTTAGTATTTTATTGACGTCATTAACAAAAAAGTGCTGTACGTCTTTTTATTTAACAGTCAAAAAGTGAAATGCACCTATTCATTATTTGTGTTTGAAAATAAAGAGGACTTTGAAGCGGCTCTTGACAATCGATGACCGCGGCAGCCATATAATTTTAAGACCACAACTATTTTAAGAAATCTATGCACTTGCTCTAATTTATAAGCGTAAACGTACCTAATTTTTGACATTAAATAAGATGACCTCAGATAATTTTATCATTATATAATAAACAAACTTAATTGAATACGCATTTTCTTTTAAATTAATGGTGCAATAAAAACTAGAAAACTTTTTGTGGTTACAGTTTATTTGCCTTATAGCTATAAATACACGTGTAAAGCCCTAACATGTTACGAAAATTATTAATAAATGATACATGATAATTACCTAAATTACCATTAATTTTATACATAAAAATCCTAAATTAATACATTTATCGGAGAATGTAACAGACTGACAAGATAACACTGCAAGCATTTAAAAAACAAATTATTGACTGCGATCTTTCACTGTCGTTATTTTATCACATCCCATCAAAATAACCATTAGGTACCACTGAGATTTCCATTTTGTAGAAAACCACTAAATATAACATAAACATAATAAAAAGAGAACATCTTTACAGTACATGGTAATTTCGGGATCAGATTCTTTATGACTCGTAAATTACAGATACAGAGGCGTGTCCAGCTGTGGGATGTATGATTAGTTTGTGGTGATGATGAAGTTACAGGCATAATTTAAAAAAAATTAGTAACATTTGTATCAACTTAAATGTTGAAATGGTTTCTAAAATATGCTCACTCAAAGCATTTTCCTACCAATTATGTAATAATTAGAGACGCATCTTATGTTTCACAATATATAAAAAATTATACAGGAATGCAGTAACAGATGCAAGCAGCGCAAAACAATATTTTGGGTAGTATTCTTTTAGTCAAATTATGTGACACTCAATTTTAGTCTTATTAGTTTATTACTATATGGCTCAACTCATATTGGCGCAGAGTCGAAGCGTCGCGTCGCGTCTTGTTTTTCAACTACAACGCCTGGCGACGCGCATCGACGCGCGACAACGCTCGCATTAGTGCGCCCGGATCACAGTGTGGTCGGCGTCTGACGCCTCACTGCGCTCAAGTAACGCGCGTCGACTCTCGACTCCATATTTGCATAACATAAATTTGTACCTTAATTATGGGAAAATAGAGATGAATATGCTATAGGCGAAAAACATGACGCGTCGCGACGCTTCGACTCTGCGCCACTGTGAATTGAGCCTTAGAGAACAAGGTGGGCTCATTTTCGTTTGAAGTATATATAAAGCAATAATATGTCACAAAACTCAATACTAATAAATATGTCTAAGAAATTGTGTCACGCCACATGTTAAATATTTTCTGCATATATAAATGTCCATTTGTATATTTTATGCAGAAAATATTCACTGGTGTTTTTTGAATGGCTTATTTGCGTGTTATTGTGTGGATTAGATATACACAGATTTACACTTTATAATATTGAAATAATTCGAAAACAACATTATTTGCTGTTCATAAAAAAAAAATGAAACCAATATATAAAACATAATCACCGTCTTTTAAGGTGTAATTTTTTTTAAATAATAATCTCACGAAAAGCTTTTATTAATATTTATATTATAATTTATACATAGCACAACAATCAAAAGAACATTTCCAAATAATTTATTTAATCAGAAATTATGAAGAATGATCTATAAAAGAAATCAATGCAATTCTATGAAAAAGTAAATCAAAATCTTTAATATTTCAACTACCATTAATTCTTATAAAATGTATAGAAATTTTATTCTCACCCCTCCCTATTTTTGTTTTGGCGTACATACAATGGCACCACCTTAACATGAGTAACAACCAACTTGTCTTCTGTAGTGTTGGTGCTTAAATATTGTTTTCATATTTTGTGTAATAAAAACTATTTCATAACATAATAATGCTATATGGAATCAATAACTTCAATATTTCCTAGTCATATCACAAGATCTAGAGCTACAGAGTTTAGTATTACATAGGGCCGTCAATTACACTTACTTTCATAGCAAAGTAGTAGACAGCTCGGCCAGCGAGGATGAATGCTAGCAGGAACGCGCCAACATATGCAACATATATGCCTCCACCGTGTGTTTTAGCTGCTGACAGAGTACCGAGAGTGACTCCCAATGCAATAGCGAAGAATATCAGCGCCATTATAGCGAATACGGTTCCCTTAACGCGTGCCATTCGCGGCCCTACCGAGGACACTTTCCGACAATGAGGGCATCGCACTGGCGCGTTTTTCAACAGCTGGTACTGAAACAAAAATATGCTTATCAAAAAATGTTATTAATCAAAGTACAATGACTTTGAACTTTTTTTGAACATTGATTGATAACATTTTTTTATTAAATTTCTAATTAAGCTAAATTTGTATTTTATTTATTATACTTATATATAATTTTTTTATTTACAGTAAAAGTCTGTTAAAAATTAATTGAGACATTTTTAGATGCAAATTCGCCATGTAAATCAAGAAGGCCTCATAAAAGAATCTAATATCTGAAAAATACAAAAGGAGCAATAAATTCAACCTTAAATACTTTCACTACAAAAATGCCTGACCTCTGGCGTAGAAATCAACAAACTTATCTGTATTGTGCATATCACTAGTCTTGGTCTACAGTCTTAATTAATAGGTCTACAGCTTTGCAATTAACCATAGTAACTATACTTTGTTTCAATCCATTTGAAACAAAAAGTAAACAAACAAGTCACTGACCCCGACCATAGTGATGGCCAATTTTATTGCCAACTAGAAATCAATTAAGTATTTAAATTAATTTATTTGTTTAATTGAGTCATACTAGCGGTATTCCTTACATAACCTATAATAGCATATTTACATCCTTACACTTAGATACTAGTTTGATTGCGATTGAAATTATCAATTTACTAATCAATTACAAAAACTTTAATTGAATGAACTGAACATTTTTTCCATAAATCACTATACAACCCTAGACTATTCATACATCTATAATTAAAACATAATCTCAGTTTATGACTACCACTTTTGAAATATGATTTTATGATGTTATTCAAATGAATGTTGGTGTAAAAAGTGATGAGATATCAAATCAAAATCTTTGAAATATATGTGAGTGTTACTTATTCAATTTATTGAGTGATTGCTTTAGAATTTTACTAAACCATTTTCTTTACATTTCATATATAATGGATTGGAACAGGCAGTCTATAATATTCTATTCCATGCTATACATAAGTTGGTTATCATACAATAGAAGTGTAAAAAGTAAATATTGACAACTTTCATTTAACCCTGTACATATAGTACACTATTTGGCATCAATGTTTGTGAAGAAATTAGGTTTAATAATCAGTAAAAGCTGCACACTTTTTAAGTATACATCCTTTTTTAAATGTTAAATTAAAATCTTACCAAAAATGTGTCTTGGCAATGGGCACAGATTACTCTGCACATGCCAGGTAAAGTGGGAACAGGGGGAGTAACCGGAGAAGGTGCCAGGTTAATGATCCTTTTGCAATCTGCCCTCGGACATGCTATACGCTGAGATGAAGATTTGCAGATTAGCAAGCAGTTGCACGGACAGCGTACGTACTTCTTACCCGGTGGAGCATTTCTTATTGGCTGTAAAGAACATATTTATGCTTTACATCTATGTAATTTAATAATTAAATCTAATAACATTTATGTACAACATCATGGAACATTAAAATAGTAATACTTAATATGTTATTAAATATTATTTAAGTAACTTATTTAGATTCAAAGGGAATTGTGCCTATAGAAGATGAATCACTTTTCATGTCATCTATTTATTTCCAGATTAAAATAATATACCTATACTGCTTCCTATTGTAATTGTCAAACAGCACAAGCAACTAAACTTTGTGAAAATGGATTATCACAGTGCATGGCCTGATGTATTTGTTAATAAGGTACCTAAGTGTTTAAAAGGCTTCTTACCGTGGCCTCATTACAATCAGAACATTTGACGACGTGCTGCTCACGCTTTCCAGATATGTCTATCATGGCTTGGCACACGCGACATGTTACCATGGGCAACCCCGCCTGCTGGTACGGCGGCGGCAGCTCATCGGGACCGATAGGAGATATTGTGCTGACATTTACCTCCTCTGTCAAACATACAAGTAAATTCGTGATCAAGCTTAAGTAATAACACGCAACAAAATGAAGAAAATCGTTGCGTAATATAAATTTTTTTGTTGCATCGGCAACTGCATCCATTGTTATGTATTATTATTTAGCAACAAATTAATAGCAAATTGGCTTTTCGTTGAATCATCAGCTGTCAAAACATCGATATCGTCGTTTATGCTTACCGTCCCTCAAAAGGGGTTGATTTTCACTTTGTCCATCCCCCATGGTGTACAACAATTAGGTTTACACCGAAGTGTTCAGGTATCTCCAATAAACACAAATATTTATAGGAAAATATTTAGAATCAACACCAAAGAAAGAACTTATTTTTAACGGTAATACCATGTAATATACATTAACATCTACTAATTTTTATCTGACTTGTTTGTTAAATAAATTTTAAATAAATAAAAAGTATGGCTAGCACAACAGCTTAAAGTGCGAGATACTGGCTGCCCTCGTAAAAGTCGCGACATGTTCTGCGAGCCCTATTTTTCTAATAATAATGATAAAAAACTGAATATACAGTAGTTAAGAAAGTGGACAACTGGCAATATTAGAGAACCCTGTTGTATTTACAAAGGCTGTTATTTTTATTGGTAGTTGAGCAAGCCGAGAAAATTAAATATCGATTACAGAAACAGTGCGATTTTTCATTAAAAAATATCATAATTTTTCTTTTTATGATATTACCATATAAAACCCAATGATATCTATATTTATTATTAAACACATAATAGACTTTAAAGTGATTCAAACTTTGTAAACAATTTACACGTGGTTCTTGACATTCACAACTTTGACGTTACCCGTCGAAGTTTGTGTCTAGTAGGTATTAGTGGTTTGTGGTATGCTATTTCATTCGGAATATAATAGTTACCTTCCATGCCATTGTTGTGAAAGTATAGATAGAAGACAGTGTTAACATGGCCAGCAAAGTGCACAGGGTGCGATTTTATAAACCGAAACCTCAAGCCATAAATTGTGTATCTTTCAATAAAACACTCGGAAACATTGCACTTGCAAGGTTAGATATTTCGCTAAATATTATAAAGTTTTATTTTGTAATATTGTTTGTGTAATATTACTTTTTTATTTCCACATTACAGAGCTGACGCGTCTATTGAAGTATGGGATTTGAAACAAGCGCCGTATTTAGTGAAATTTATACCTGGTGTTGAAAATGGTTCAGTGGAGGCACTAGGCTGGGTTGGACCAAGATTGTTGTCCACTGGTCTTGGTGGAGCGCTAGTAGAGTGGGATCTCGCCAAGTTAGTGCAGAAAACCTCAGTGTTGCTTACTGGGTATGCTGCATGGTGTTTAGATGTAAACAATATAGAATCACATGTAGCTGTTGGTACAGAACAGGGATACATAAACTTGTACTCTGTGGAAAATGACGATATTGTGTATAAAAAGTTATTTGACAAGCAGGATGGAAGAGTCATGTGCTGCAAGTTCGATAATACTGGGAACATTCTGGTTACAGGTAAAACATAAAAATGTATATTTATTTTTTATGATATCAAGAGACAGGACAGACATGCCATGTGTCTGGTGGTAACCAATACACCTTTAGCAATTACTGCTACTGAATTTTAATTTGCAAAGATTGGAGGGGCACTGCTGCTGCCCCTGTCACCCAGTGACATTAAGTTTGCAAGTGCCATGTGCCCTGTGTCTGCACTACGTGTTGCTGCTTGGAACATCAATGGCCTATTGCCAAACAAACACGGAGTAGAAGTGATACTTAAAGCTAATAAGATAGACATCATCATTATCTCAGAAACTTATCTAAACCACCACAAGTGTTTTAAGCTAGATAATTATACAATGTGTAACACAAACCACTCTGATGGCAAAAGTCATGGAGGATCAGCTGTGATAGTATAGAATAACCTAAGGTACCACGTTTTTCAGATAACCTCAAAAATGTGTCTCTCAATAACTTTTATATTATCACATGAATGCTAAGCATTCTTTATTTAATATGATTGTTTGTTTACTTATTCTGTGTTACACATTAAAAGACTACTTTACTATGCTACAGTAATAAATGAAAGTTAAAATTAAAAGTGGGTAATTTCTTATTCATGGGAGCCAGTTCCACATCTCCCTAATTTAAAGAAATAATAATAATATATAATAATAATAATAATGTACACACTCAACATAGCTCCACACTAGGGAAACCCTGTGTCGCGGGTGCCATGGACACACATAGACAACCACAAATTACACTTAAACACATGAGAGAAATAAATGTAGACCATACAAATATTTCTGTATGACCCGGGAATCGAACCTGGGACCTCTGCGTGGCAGTCCGGCATGGTGACCGTTCGGCCACGAAGGCAGTTTGTATGTTGAAATGAATAAAAAAATTAAACACTCGCAGAAATTGCAATATAGGAAATATCGAGGATAAACTCTAACAATTTTCATGTCTGATACATACCGTAACTTTCCAATTTATTTTTGTATTATAAACAAATATGTTTTCTTGGGAATATAAAACGTGTTTCAATTTTTCTTATCATTAGTGTTATTTCAACTAAAAACCTCCTAATAACAAAGTTCATACCGCATCACCTTCACCCTTCACACACATGAGAAAGGGTTCCTGTCGAATTTTTTTATAAAATAACGCACACGCTCAACATAGCCCCGCACGAGGGAAACCCTGTGTCGCGGGTGCCATGGACACACATAGACAATCAGAAACTACATTCAAAGTCACAAGTGAAATAAATTTAGGCCATACAAATATTTGTCCTGGGCTTGGTAATGGAACCTGGAACCTCTGCGTTGCAGTCTGGCTTGGTAATTGTTCAGCCATGGAGGCAGTTAGATCAATGCTAGTGAATCGTTCTCATTCATGAAAGTAATGAGTAATTTATCTAAATAAGTATTATGTAATAGTCTTATAAACTTTATTGTGCATCAATTAGACACAGGGAACTTTAAAATTTGTGCACTTTTTTAACAGTCCAGAATATTGTACAACTTAGACAATTACCCTATAAATGTGTGTATATATATATTATGTTAACTGCCTCTGTGGCCGAACGGTTACCATGACTGCGACGCAGAGGTCCCAGGTTTGATTCCTGTGCCGGGAGAAATATTTGTATGGCCTACATTTATTTCTCTCATGAGTTTGGGTTTAATTTGTTGTTGCCCTCATTCTTGTCTACTTTTAAGTCAAATAGTTACTTTAAACCAAACATTCACTTTAAATATGATAATGGTGGTGATGATGGTGGTTATGGCGATGATGATGATGGTGGTGTTAATGACGATGAATGTGGTAATGGTGACGACAATGATGGTGGCTATGTTCATGATTGTATGGTGGTGATGATGATTGTAGTGATGATAATGTGAATGATAATGATGCTGATGATTATGGCGATCATGATGATGGTGATGATGATATATCGAGGTTCATTAAAGTTTATATGACATTAACAAAATACTTATTTAGATTTATTTATTACATATAGATAATAACAATAATAATTCATTTATTTGTGAAAACAAGTTATTTATAAGCCGACGTGTACAAAATAAGTATATAGATAGATAGATGGCCTTACACAGATGAGACATGTTAAATATTCTTTTGTGAATAATAAAATGTGTATTGTAATTATAATTTCTCATAACTGTGCCATCAGTCTCATTTATGTTTTTGAGGAAATCATTCTCATTCATGTGACCTAAAATATCGTTTTTTGTTGTATTTTACTTAAATATTTATGTGATTTAATAATATTGATATTGTTTACTCATTAGTACGTTTAAGACCTTAAAACCAAAAGAAAAAGTCTACAAAAATGTCAAAAAGTGCCATTGAAATTCGGAAAGTGAACTCCACCCTTATTTACAAGCAACCACCGTCACTGTAGAGAGTAGAACTGACCCCATTAATGTAAGTGCAGTAGATTACCCTCCACGACATAATACTAAAACATATGTGTTCAAACATTACTTCAGTAGCTTAGGAAATAAGTGGTGGAGATTGCAACAGCAAGCACATGAGTTGGGGATCAAGGTTGACAAATGCACGCAGACGTGAGTTACACAAACGTGTTGGCAACCTCAAGTTAACAACATTATCCTCAGCAGAACCAACATACTGGCCGGCAGTCAATAATAAAATACCTGACTTACTGGACTTTTTCATAATAAAGGGATTACCACACTTTGCAATAGAGTCTTGCTTGGATACAACATCTGATCACGTGCCAATAATAGGGACATTCAGCGCAACCCCTATATATAAAGAAAAATATTTTACTCTATGCCACACCGGACACTCCATACAACGGTCGAAAGTTAATTACCTATCAAGGCGCTATCTGCGCACGCGCAAATGTGTACGTGATGTGGCAGGGTTACCCATTACTTACTCGTACGTAATCAGAGCAGCAACATAGCGAAATTTCTATCTTCTAAGCGAATCGAATCTATTATCTATAATTGTATTAATAGAATCCTAATAATTGCATATGTTCATTAGGTACTTAATATCAATATAATATTATATTTTTCATTAATTTACTTCTTGAATAATCCTGAAGGTTTATTTAAAACAATAAATTTAAAAGCACCTAAATGTTATATTTTGGAAGGGTACTTTTTAAAAAAGTAACCAAGGTATTTGAAATTGCGTGTCCAAATTTAACATTACTTACTATCATTCACTACATATTTTTCGGCAATACAAACTGAAAATTCGAGAACCCTTGTCTACTATGTTAATCTCATTACATTTACGTAATAAATCTGTATTATATATTACTCTGCACTAAATAAGTGAAGAAAACAATAACTGAATGAGTCCTCGACATAAGTTTTTTTTGCTTGCCTCGTTTCATCTTTCGGAAAACGAAAAAACTCCTCTCTTTATCCCGTTTAGATGATGATAAACAGCCGTACACAGCACTATTCATGACCATTATAAATAGTAACGTACAATGATGTTATTAACGTACAATACTCGTAATGAATATATGAAAACTATATTAAGATGTCGAAACCGTCTTAGCGCGAAAACGGCTCGCCGACAGCCTTGTTGCCGTTCTGTCAAAGTGACCGTTAATGTGCGCGGCATGGTGCGGTATCTAAGGCTAGGGAGGGGCGGAGAGTGTTCATTCTCGTTACTTTTTTGTTCTCTGCTATGTCTCTGCTCTATACAATTATAAAACGTATTGGCACGCCTTTAGAAATACCTTAGGATCGGAAACAAATCCAAAAATTAGATTGAAAACAGAGGGCGACATAGATGAAGCTACATTCTACGCAACCAAGAAACTCCAGGAAGCGGCATGGAAATCCACCCCAGGTCTCGAGGGCCACCAAGACCTCAACAACCCACCACTGAAAATTTGATCTATGGTAGCAAATAAGAGACTATGAAGACAATGGCAAACAAGTAGACTTCTGCAGATAAAACAAAATTTAATAAGGCTGCCAGAGACATAAAGGCATGAAATGAAAAAACATTTTCGATGAGTCAGACAATTGCCTCTTGATAGCCAACGATCTTCAGTATGAAACAACAAACGGTTGAAATCTTTGTCATTAGTAACACAAAGCTGATGAAATAATCTATCATTCAAGGAGCTGTTACGGATTTTATTGACTGCTTTGATGACATATTGCAGTGATTGGAATAGTCGTTCACTTAAATTTTTAGTAACCAAATGTTATCTATGAATAATGCAATGTACAGCAAGGACATCTGGAATTTTATTTTTTAAGTACGCTATGAAGCCTTTATGGCACTCTGTCATAGCCGGAGCGCCATCCGTAGCAACTGATATAATATTTTTCAAGGGAATCTCTTTCTCATCACAAAACTTTCCCAATGTATTGAATATGGTTTCGCCTTTTGTATCGGTCTCTAAATTTCTAGCAAAAAATAGTTCTTCACATATTTTCTCATCTTTAATAGACCTCACGTAAGACAGCAACAATGCTTCATTAGTTGGTAAAGTGGACTCATCGAGCTGAATTGAGAATTGACTAGTCCTCAGATGATTGCACAATGATTCTTCAATGTTTTCAGCCATTTCATCAATTCCTTAAAGGAATTTTTCGGATAATATCTGCGGCCGGTTTATGAAGCACAGTAGTTATTACTTCCTTTATTGCTGGCAAAATTAACTCTTCTCCGATGTTGTATGGTTTGCCTTTTTGAGCAATTAACAAAGAGATATTGTACGAAGCTCGAAGTTCGTCGTCATCTTGCTTAGCAGCCGCCGAAAAGAGTTTTGCTACACTTGGCTGAGTATTATGCTTCTTCTCTTGGTCTTGAAAATATGCTACATTCTTGTCTTTCTTATCTGGATACATTTTATTTAAATGATCTTGCAGTGTTGAAGGCTTCATTGCTGCATTCGAAAATGTTTTTAGACATTGAAAGCACAAAGGCGACGATGGGTTTGTGGGATTTTCAATGAATCCGAATTTAATATATTCCGCACAGTATTGCCGTCTCTTCTTTTTTACTTCCGACGTTGTTTTGTTTTGAGAAATACGTAAGTAAGTGTTGAACTTAAGTACTGCTTGTCTATTACCCGCGAAACCGCAAATGAAAATAAAATAAATATTACGTTGTTTATATATGATTGCATAAGCAGCATGCACCGACAGGAATAACACAAACATGCATAAACTCGTTTATCTTATTCGACGCTCAATCGTACTCAACAAGAAAGACCAAGTATTCTATGAACCAGCCGATTGATACATAAATGCACAAATGGGGTTATTTAATAAAAACTTGTTAAAACATGATTTCCCACGGTCTATTATCTACGAAAAATTATTTATCTAGGAATACTAATAACTATTAAGATACGAAACTGTGTTTGTTGCCTTTTTATTTATTTGTTTGTGTCTACTTTCATTTCGAAACGGCGCGACCGATTGACATGATTTTTATTTTATTTATTCAATAAAACAGGACAGATGTATGAACTACACGGAGAGAAATATCGAACCGAGTTAGTTTGAGCAATCTCTTAATTAATATTAGTTCATAGATGTTCATAAGTTGTAGTGGAGAGTCGAGAGCTCAGTCGGTGTCTGAGAGTCGTATTCCAGAACTCTACTCTCACTACTTGAGTAGAGTTCTAGAATACGACCCTGAGAGTCTTCCTAGATGAAATTAGGAATCTCCCTCTAAGCCTCTACACAACGCCCCCATTTTTTTCTGGGTCTCTTACCGCCCCCCTTTAGGTCTGCAGCGCCCACAAGGGGGCGTTATCGCCCACTTTGGGAAAGGCTGCTTTAGACCGTTCTTGTTATAAGTAGTAGAGATGACTCTTGAGTGTAAGGAGGAGCTTGCTGTTGATTATACATTAAATAAACTCAATTATGTTTTGTAAAGATTTGTTCTCTATATAAATGATATTTAACTGTACCAACGCACTGTACCATTGTAACGTACCAACTGTTTATTTTTAGGTTCAATAGACACTATAAGAGTGTGGAATGTGGACACAGGACATGCAATGACTCGCATATCGGTCAGTAGGAGGAAGAAAGAGGTCATCGTTTGGAGTATTGCTGTGCTTTCTGACAAAACCATTGTATCTGGGGATAGTCATGGTAGACTTACTTTTTGGGACAGTACTCATGGGGAACAGGTAAAATATTGCTTTATAGTAGTGGCCTAGAAGTATTTTAAAATATTGTTCTCTTCGATTCTGCTTCATATACAATACAAACGTCTTTTTGTGTTGTACATGTAATGAAGAAGTTGAGTTTATGAAATTTTATTACACTATCATTCACAAACAACAATTTCTATCAGACACTGGGCAGAAGTAAGGTAAGGTCCTGCTATTTAACACTTTTCAGATTGAATCTTTCGCAACTCACAAAGCAGATGTACTATCCATAGCAGTATCCGATGATGAACACAGTTTATACTGCAGTGGCATGGACCCTACAATTACTCATTTTGTTAAAGTCACCAAAGGAGGACAAGCCAGCCAATCACAGTGGGTTAAGAATGTTCAAAGGCACATACATGAACATGATGTCAGGTTTGTATACATATATACATAATGTTATATCAATTAAATTTTGTCATGGTATGTTTTTATTTTGCCAGGTCATGAGCTGGCTTACTGGGCCCATATACAAGTATGTACTTAACCTGTTCATGGAGAGTACTTACACAAGTATATACTTATAGTACTGCAGACAAAAATATCTCTTTTTTTTACTTTGTGCCAAAGCGTTTATATTGATTCGATATAAAATAAATATACAATGTAAATTATAATAATTGAATTTTGTCAGTACATTGTTGATATTTCTCTATGGAGACGTGGTAGGCGGCAACTGCATAGAAAGAACTTGGAATTATAGTCTGATATTTAAATTTTAGTAGTATTATAATAATAATGTATAATCAATTTGTACTATTGTAAAATACATTATGTAACGTCGTTGGTTTTCTCAATAAATAAAATAAAAAGTATTAGCAAATTATTTTCAGATCTCTGGTCATCAAGGGCAATGTATTAATATCAACTGGAGTGGACGGTTATCTTACGTTCTCCAGTTACCCTCCCAAGTGGGTAATGAGGATTCCTCCCATCACGCCCACTCCTAGGTCTTCAGTATGTCCACGAAAAAAACTTTTAATTCTGCGGTAATTAATAATAACACATCTACCATTTACTGTGGCTTACTGGCATCACACAATGGTATGGCACAATGTCATACCATTGTGTGATGCCAGTTCACACCTATGAAAAACCCTATTCTACAAGTCTTAGTCCTTATTTAAATGTGTATTTGTCATTATGCTTGAATGCTGAAGTTATTGGAAATGTTTCAACAATTTTTTATTCGTGTTATGCTTCCATTTTGAAAATTAGATTTTATTTCGGAACCTTTTATTGATAAATAATTTTCATGTATCACAGATACAGCGATCATGTAGATGTTTGGAAACTAGGATCGTATGATTCGAAAGGTGGCCATGAGATTACTAAGGTTGAACAAAATGGTTTGCATGAAAAACAAGATCCTCATGCACTTGAACAAGATTCTACCATTGCAGCAATGTATGGGTTAACTAAAAATTGTGACAAAAAGCGGTTAAACATTACTGACAATCCTTTAAAACTGGTATCTATAAACACTAAGAAGGGCAAGCAGATTCAGTGCTGTGAGCTGTCCCCAAGTGGAGAATTTATTATTTATGCCACTGCTTCTGATGTTAGGTTGCTGAAATTGGAAACAGTAAGTATTTTGGCATTTAATTTGTCAATATTTGCAATCAAATAGTGCTTGTTTTTTACTCTTTATTTATTTAGGGCTTTGATCATTATTGGACATGTCAGCCCTAATAGAAAAGCAATATATTGAAGAAAAAACACCTGATAGAATCCAAAGAGATTAAATCAAAATACTACCTAACCAAACATGTATATAAACTCTGCGGCACTAATTATTGGCTCAGACGAAACGGATTGAAACCAAACTGCGTGAAATGTACCAAAACTAACTGTTCAAATTACTGCACCCTGATAGATTCAGCCGGACACACTTCATGAGTTATGTATACAATCAGGTTTTCCACACACTTTGTAATTTGAACAGTTCCCCTTATCAAATATTAAAATTTGTTAAATAGAATGTGTCCTGATTAAAGAACTAGTGCTTAAAAGTAAAAAATCCATTTTACTTTGTTAAAATTGCAAATGTAATATAGGAGGTATCATACATAGTTTTATAAGTGGTATTATTTTTTATAGGATGATAGTGAAGATGACCAATCAAATATTTCTCTATCAAAAGTGATAATCACTGGTCTTCCCGGGCCGTGTACTCGAGTGGCATTTACAGAGGACTCCCGAACTATAATTGCATGTTGTGATAGTCAGGAGTTATATGTGCTACATGCTGATCCGGAGGCAGGCGCAACTGTTCTATATTCTGTGGATATTTCAAAAGGTATGTAAAATAATGTTCTCAAAAAAGAACCACCGTCATTTAACTATGGTGTTTAATGAGAAAGAAAAATGCCTACAACTTTGAACTATTATAGGTATTTATTTACTTATTATACATATAATAACAAAGTTCACATATGTTTCGCAGTGTACGGTTTTGGTTTTACCGTACACTGCCACTCGTCATCTAGTACCAGTATACACACAGACATATGTATGTGAGTATACATTACATTTTAAGTTCATATAAATGACCATAAGTATCACAGCACAGCTGACACTGATAATTTACTTGTTAGGTTAAGATACATTGGCGGATTTGTTTGCTTCATTTTCGGAAGCGTTTAATTCATTTTCAAAGACGATTTGATGAATAAGAATTAACAGGGAGGTGCCCCTGGAGGCGTCACTTGAGCTGAGTTATTGGTTTGTTCAGGATTACAGGTGGCGCCATCTAGTGAAAGAGCCCTGTCTTTTTTATTTTTACAGCAGAATCTTTTATAACAAAATAAAATCAAATTACAGGTAAACCCGAACCATCATCTATCCTGCATCTACTGGTTTCCAAGCAGTGTAAATCAGGCACAACTTATGTTGTTGTATCAGACAGTTGTTCCATGATTCAAGTGCTGTCCAATAACAATAAGAAAAAGAAATTCAGCAACTACACGCTACTACCCAAATATAAATTCGTTCCCACTGCTATGACCGTGGATCCTGAGAGGGAGACACTTATTGTCATTTACTCTAATCAGAGAGTAAGTATTGTTTTAAAACTGTTATTAGATTTATTTCTATGGTACATGTTTCTAATCGAATTCTTAGGTTTTGGCGATTGTTATACTGGAAATGAAACAATTTTTTGGGATTTAAATCGCGTATATTTGTTTTTTCAAATAAATCAACAGCGGTTTGAGACCTTTACAGGTCCAATGGTCACGGCTGACTGAGATAGTAAAGTCATTAACATTTTAATTACAGTTACAAAACATCGAATACATAACCAGAAATAGAGACGAAATGTCATTTAATATGCTTTAAAATTATTCTGCCAAATTCATTACGGTGACAAATGCACTCCGATTGACAAGCCCGAATTCGAAACAATTGAAGGTCAATTGTTCACTTCATAACGACCAGTTTAACTTGAGCTTTGCTATAATGGACGAAAATTGAGAAATTACATGTTTAATGTTTAATTACCGATGAAATGTGATTCCGTTTGTTTTGTACCACACCACCGTATGGAACAGCCTCCCATTGTTAGAGATATTACCTTTATTACAATAAATACAGAATATTTTTGGAATATATGGAGACGTACACACAGGTCAGTTGTTGGCGCTGTACTATTTCAGTTTTCTAATTTGTGATTTCAGCGCAAATGAGAGTTGATATTTAAAAGTGCTATAAGGCCCATTTACCTGATGAGTTGCCAGGGATGGATGACCCTTATTTCGTCTCTGTTCCTGGTTATATATACGAAGTTACAACGTTATGAACTTGAAGACCTTATTTTTCTTTTACCAAAGAAAATTCCAATTTATGCACATGCTTTTTGCAAAATATTTTAACCATATGAATGTTTACTAAATTAAATTTATTAATTACTTAAAATAAGAAATAAAATACAACATATTAACAAGTACTACTGCCTATTCTTAACGCTGACCAATGGACCAGTGAACACATTACATTTACTCAAATATTTTGTATGCCCATAAACATATACATAATTTATTTAAGAAAGAAGATAATATCCATAATATTAAACTTAGAACTAAGACCAAACTCATGGTACTCGTACCACGATTTCGTTTGACTAAGGTGGGAACTGTATACGTTTTTACAATATTAAGAGCATATATTAAGGTTATCATTTCCTAAGTTTAAAACTTACATTAAAAGTATTTTAATTGAATAAAGATCACACAATTATGATTCAAAGTATTATTCTATAGCATTTAAGTTTCTTTGAAAACTGAACGGCCTCCGTAGCCGAACAGTTACCATGTCAGACTGCCACGCAGAGTTCCCAGGTTCGATTCCCGGGCCGGGAGAAGTATTTGTATGGCCTACATTTATTTCTCTCGTGAGTTAGGGTGTAATTTGTGATTGTCTATGTGTGTGTCCGTGGCACCCTAGACACAGGGTTTCCCTAGTGCGAAGGTAAGTTGAGTGTGTGCGTTATTATTAATTATAATTATTATAAAAAAGCAATCCGTAGAGTTTCCTGCTCGTTCTTCTCAGGGAGGTCAGGGTAGTGAACGAGAAGTTTAGAAAAATGACGTTTTCAAGTGTGTTACCTATGGAATAAATGATTATTCGACTTCGACTTTGAGTTTGTTTGAAAAAACAAATATACGCTATTAAGATCCGAAAATTGTTTAATATTAAGTTTAATAATTATCACTTTGTTTTAGTACCATGATATTTAATTATTTTTGTGAAATTAACTCTGCTAGTTTTTTTATAATTATTAATATATTTTTTTCCGTTCCTTGGCTCAGTTGGCCATGTCAGGCCCGGTATGCTGAAGGCGCTGGTTTGGATCCACCAACATAGAAGGATTTTTTCTGTGTTTGCTCTGTGTATTAATATTTATTAAAAAAGTTATTTTCCAATGTGTTTCTAATATGAATATATTTTTCGTCAACAGATACTAGAATTCGACCTAGTAAACAAGAAAGTGATGGGGTGGGATGCTAGATCAATGCCGAGAATATGGCATAACCGCACTGCGGCCGTCGAGTCGGTGACCGTGCATCCGCGAAGGGATGCACTCGTCATACAGGATGGAACATCGCTATGGACATTGGGGAGAACCGCACAGGTAACTTTTTAAAAAACTGGCTGCTACGCTGTATTTATCTTGTCGTCTATGCACCTAAATTCCAGAGGTAAGGATTATCCACGGTATGGTTTATTTATATTACTTAAATTTACTCTGCCGTATTTGATCACTCGCTATTCTTATACATGCTGTTTTATTTTAGATATTACGAATTTTGAGACATTAATCATGAAAAGGACAAAAAGAACAAAATTTGCTAAAAGAAAAAAGAATCCGTTTTGAACTAAACGCGTCCTCAATCGGAAATTTCTCACATCTTGCCACAAAGATTCAGCCCGTGTTAAAAATGTATAATTGACATTAAAGCTATTGCAATGTTGATTTTATTGAACGTCATGATGTTTTTGCTACCATGATATTCATATACTTTTTTGCGACAATACTCCACTAGTTTGCTATTATTATTGATACAAAGATGGAACAAACACAAAGAAAAATCCCTTCGATATAGTAATAGCCACGGTGAGGCAATGGACGCTGGTCCAGTCAGATTGAAGGAAATTTTTCTATTTATTCGATCTTTGAATCAATAATTGGAACTATTGTTATTGTATCAGGAAGAAAACGAGGAGCCGAACGCAAAGAAGAACCCTGACTTTGTAAAACATGTGATGGTCAAAGTTATACCAGTAAAGGTAAATTCATTTCATTTTTATGTTATTGTTTATGTTTAACAACCACATCTTGTTACAAAACAAGATAGTCATAATAAATCCTAGTCATATTAAGCGATGCTTGTACGTCCACAGTTTACGTAATGTAATTTTTTTTTTGTTAAAAAAAATAATTGCACATTAGACCTCAAGTGAGAAGTGAGATGCACTTGGATTTTTAGCGCCACCCAGTATTAATAAGATTTTTAGTGTGATGTCACACACTAATATTAATTCTTCACAAGCCTTCTTGTTTTATTGGTTTATGATCTTCTGCATGAAATAAGTAATACAATAGCGCTAATAGCGATCTAACTTTGTTGTCTAGAATAGGTCCAACTTTTGGCATTGTTTTTATTTATAGCTCTCGGTTACGTTAAAATATAATATGCTCTCTATGGATCTCTGTTATGAATCGCTATCCGAGATAGACTTTTTTGTTGGGCAGTACTTAGCAGGATTCCACTGGCTGGAAGACGACGAGGCTGTGATGGTCGAAGTACCACCTGAGAACATCGTATCGCAGCTGCCCGCTCCTGTTCAAGTCAGTAGCTGGCAGGGCAGACAATAGCAACAATAAAAAGAAATTTCAGTATAAAGAGTTTTTTATTTGTGCTCATATTAGTTTTAACAGTGTTTCCCGTGAGTCGAAAATTACGTTTCGTTACCTGAAAAGTTACATTTTACAAATTCGTTTTTATACGTCTAAACCTAAAAATTAAGTACGCTCAAGAAAAATCAAGGTGTAACCAGTAATTCAATGATTTCATTTTATTTGCGCCATCTGAGTTACTTTATTGTCTAATTTGGGTGCATACGTAAAATAGTGCAAGATTTACTATAATAAAAACAGTTTAATTAAAAAAAAATCAACGTCCTCAAAAGTTATGAAAATTACTTGGAACAAAAATTACAGATTACGAGAGAACGTCAAAAGTCACAAAAATTTTAGGAAATGTAACCGTCTGGCAACACTGAGTTTTAGGTTTTAGTTCATTAAAATTTGTAGAATATTAGTTACAGTTTATGGCGCAACACAGCTATGGGACATGAAGGGATAGTAATTTTAATTTAAGATACGGTGTTACTAATAATCTCAGTACTAAAAAGATCGAACTCAAAAGTAAGTGGAATTATATCTATTTGCCAAGTTTTATTGAAATCGGTTACCGGAAAGTGGGCAAACCCGGGTTCATCCCCTAGTTCGCCACAATACGGAACTTGTCGCAGGAGATAATAAAAATAGGTTCTCACCACTCAAAGTATATTGAGAGAAAAACGCCTTGAATTGGAGAATAGCAAAATCAACCATTATAAACCTTATAATAAAATTTAGGCGCTATTTATAAAAATGAATCTTCATGCGTGGACAGCCACCCTTAGAGGTGGATGATTTTCTTCAAAATTTCACGGTTCACAAATACCAGAGTTATCGCGTAACATATATACAAAAAAAACAGTCGAATTGAGAACCTCCTCGTTTTTTATTTTTATAGATGTAATTCCACGTACTTTTGAGGTCGGTTTTTTTAGTACTCTGTACTGAGATTATATATAACTCTTCCGTGCTCGCCGAAAAAAATAGGTATTTACTCCTCTGCCAACAATCAACAAATTATATACCTACCTTAGGTACGTATAGACAATGACTTACCTAGGTAAGTATAACTCTTTCTACATAAAAAAATGCACGTGTCATGGCAATGCGGGGCACTGCTGCTGCAGCAGTGCCCCTCACATCTTTGTGATTTTTAAAGTTCTGCACTGCAACTGCTATCGACAGGCGTGTCGCTTACCACCAGACTTAGAGCGATGCCACACGATGCTTTGCGTCGGCGTTGCGACGACGACATTGCGTTATGACTTATGACGTTGCGCAAGTTAGTACGTTGAAATCAAAGTGTTTGCGACGACGCAACGCCCGTGTGGCATAGCTCTTATTCGTCCCGTCAGTAGTTATCATAAAAAAACCGGCCTAATGAATTAAGAACTAAAACAATATTCAATATACTCGTATATTAATTTGAAATATTGTTTAAATTAAGATTTGAATTCTTAATGTAATAAAGTTTCACGTGCTCTACCTCATATCTGATATTTATTACTTTGTTTTAGCTTATCTATTAAAAGTATTTTACGTAAGTATAAGAACATGCAATCGACTGTCGTAGGGTTGAACTTTGGGCAGGCTCTCTGCACGATAGAGTTGACATCAGAATGGTGAAACGCAGACTCAGCATTTAATAAGATTGAAGTGCTTTGTTTAGAGCGTCCTCGTTGAACTGCGCGACAGCAAGGTGCCTCGGCCTCGTCCACATCTCATCAGTGACCTCGTTCGTCACCGGTGGCAGCTTGTACGATATCGGATCACCTGTCACCGATCTAATTACAATCTTAATTAATATGTATTTTTGTTTTAGAGCTCAAATATTAAAAAAAAAAGGGTGGAGTTTTTAGTAGCTCACAGTTTCGTTACCGTTGGTGTAGTAAAATTGTAACTGTTCAGGAGAGAGGCTTTAAGATTCTACGAATGAAATTAGTCGACATAACATATCGTATACCTATAGTTACATAATTTGTTTTACTTTTCTTGTTGTGTTCTTATTACTTTTATGACTTTCGTGTGATTAAAGTACTTTTGACGTATTATATATGTATATATAATACGTCAAAAGTACTATATGTATATATATATATATACATATAGTACATATATATACATATACATATACATATAGTACATATATATGTATATATTGCATGTAGCTTTGTTACACCAAGGGAATGATTTATTATTATGTGAACAGCTGAGCACAGGTTTATTGCATCGCTTCCAGCTATTTTCAGCTGGCTGTCGGTCCGCCTACTGCGGTGCCGTGCTATACCGCATCTCCATCACAAGATATACACAAATTACATAGAACACAGTAATTACAAAAGCATCTTTTTGTAAGTCATATATTGTTGGCTAAACATAAAAAAAATACGCGGTTGCCTGCGACTCTGGTATTCTGCCAGGACCCTGTAGCCACTCATTATATCGAATAATCAAATTCAGCATTTTTAGCAGCAGTAGAGCTCCTTGTGAAAGAGTTCGTCCATGAAAATACTGCCACCATACCTATTTCTGCCGCCAAGCAGTAATGTTAGCATTACTGTGTTCCGGTTTTGAAGGATAAGGGTGCTGGTGAAATTACAGGAACATGGGTGTCACTATATGTCTCAGGGTGACGGGCGCAGTGGCACTGCCCATCAGATGTTTGCGATTTAAAGCTCTGAGTGGCATTGCAACTGTTACGGACAGGCGTGCGTGCTTACCATCAGGCTCAAGACTTGTTCGTCCCTTCACTTGATATTATAAAAAAAATCATCTCGAACAGTGCCACTTTGAAATGAGTTATTCTTTGATATACAACTAATTCACAGGATTTCCCTAGGGATGGGCTATGAGTGTGTACGTGTGTAATTTGTTATACAGGTACTTTATATAATAAATGTTTAAAAATGTTGTAAAACACTAAGGTGACGTACCCTAAGAACATCATAGTCTGCTTGTAAGGATCGTAGACCTGTCCCGGCGGCAGCGGCGGCCGCGTGGGATAGTCCCGCGGAGTCATCACCAGTAGCCCGTACCGCTCTAAGGGACACTGCGCACGGCGCCCGATCATTCCTGCAATGCACATAATCATATTAATAATGACACTCCAGCTCTGAACGTAGTCTCCAAAGAGGAGTAAGGCTTGACTTAATTTTAACACTTGGCGTGTTAGAACTCGCAGTAAAGCTTAATATATTTTACAAGGGGAGACGTCGTTGCACATCGTTTCAGTTACTCCTAGTGTTGGGTAATTTTCTGAAAAAAATTATAATATTGGAAATTTTTCCGGAAAAAAATTTGAAAAATTGGAAAAATATAATTCGAAGGCTCATATTATGTTCATGGTTTAGATATATCTTTTGAAGTTTTGTTAAGTGTGAATTATACAATAAAATTGTATAGTTAAAGGCAAGTTGGAATAAAACTAAATTATTGGACAACAGCGAAAAGTTAATCACAGGCAAAAAATATAGTGGCTCCATCGTTTTCGTTTAGTATCTTCAACTTTTGACAGGTGTCAAATGTGGAAGAATACGAAAAATATTCGGAAAAATATTTCTCTGCATTTTTAAAATGGGAATATTACCATAACCCAACACTAGTTACACCTATTGGAAAATATCATTATCAACGGCCCGCTGCTGGGCACGGGTCTCCTGCAGCCGAGGGCCATAATCCGCCACGCCGCGCGCCGGCCCAATGCGGGGTCTTCACACTATTGGAAAATATGCGGTGCTTTATTCGTATGTAGGAATTGAAGATTTATTATAAAATATGTATTATAGTAGATTTATAAATCAAAAGATTTACTAATAAGAACTTTATCTCGAGTAAGTATCACTAAGAAAGAAAGAAAAAAAATCTTTTCTTCTTCTACCTATATTTCACGCACTTTTCCAATCGGGATAGGCAGAGACAACAGCCTTATATTTTCTAGAAATCGCTTAGCTTTATCAAACTAATACGAGTAAGTATCCTAAAATTATTTTCTCGGTAACAAACTCTCATAATAAGTATTTACAAAGTTTGAACTTAGAATATACTTAAGCCCCGAAACCACGAAAGTTTTCTACTTCAGCGACCTAATAAATTAAGTTGAATACAGTACACTCTTCTACGTACAGTCAAGAGCACGTCAAGCTTGACAGTTTGGACTGATCGTAAGCGGCATAGAGTTAAGTACAGGGTCAAGAGCATGTCAAACTTTACACTTAAGACTGAAATCCAGCTTTATGCCGTAATGGTAAGAACAGACCAAAGTACAAAGTGTTAAGCTTGATGTGCTCTTGACTGTACCTACTGCATTTAGCAGAGGTTCTTTCAATGTGACACGAGAATACGGGGGATTATATTTACAACCTGTAGATACACCTGAAATAAAAACGCAACAACGAAGTGTAGTCATTTACACACCCAACCGGCGGGAGTTGCCCTTATTACTATGATAGTTCTGAAGTAAAAGATAATAATAATGAAACTTATTTCGGAAAAATAATTGTCCATAATTTGTTAGTAAGATTCAGCCATTATTATTTAGAACTTATTCAAATTTCGGTACAATAGATTAGATTAAATTACATTACATAAAATTACGTAATTTTCGGCTATGACCATTTTTATCAGATGCCACAGCAAGGGACTACCGAATAAATTTACGAGGGTTACCAATATGCTGTTGTGGCTACCAAGCACACGGTGAAGAAGAGAAGCGGCCTGCTTTCTCATTATAGAGGTATAAATGCGTGTGTGTGTTGTCTAAATTGTTAAGTAAGTAAATGGATTACGAGAAGACGTGGGCGGAATAGGCGATGGCGAAGGATCCACCACCACGGGGTATGTCGTGGGTTCAAGCTTGCAGCTTCGAGATTGAACAGCGGCTCTGTACTCTTCCAACGTATATCCTGTGAAAATAAAACAACCATAAAGTAACAATAATATACATTATAAATAAATATTTCGAATTTCATGTGAGTGTTGAGAATATTTTTTACTTAGTCGTCGAGTAATGTTTTAGAAAATTTAAATTTAAAGTTACCCGACAAAGTATTAAATAAATTAATTTTAAAGTTACCCAACAAAATATATCCAATGAGAATTCTTATTTAACGGTTAATGAAATTTAATTATTGTATTATTATATTCTGTCCAAACCCTGGCATTTGCCAACAGTAATTTGTTTTTATACCCTTTTTTAACGCTTCTTCTTCTTGAATCTCTCGGATCCGTGTGTAGAAATCCCATCGCTGCGGCCACAGGCGCGCCGCGGTTTTGTTTTTACGAGACACCTCTTTCCTGATGGTAAAGTTGTATTTTAATTACGTCTTTGTGCCAGTAAATGTGGAGGATATATTTATGTTCCATATTGAATTTTTTATGACACAAATTTTTGTATGGTGTAATAATAATAAAAATTTAGCGATGTTTGAAACTGTTTAAGCTTCTATTTTGGAACACTATAATCTTATTTATTAAAAATAATGTACCTACCAGACAATCATACCAATTACCTCAGGCTAACTAGGAAATTCCCTGTGCTACGAGTACTAGAATAACGAAGTTATCTTCATCAGGGTACTACCCAGTACACGCAGATCAGAACCTATACAGAAAGGTCGTTTCCTAAATTGATCCTACCAGGAAATTAATCACCGGGCTACTGCGGTCCTCACATTCAAATAAAATGAAGGTTATCCTTGATATATTTATGACAATTCTATCGTAGTAGTGTGTAAGTTAGGGGCGGCGTAGCGTCTTGCTACGCTGTAGTTATTCTATGTGAAAAGCTCTACATATGAGTATATTACTCTACTCTATACATATCGAAATAGTAAGATGTACATATAAACAAATGTTAAATAAAGCTTTGTAGCCGTAGAGCTCCTTGTGAAAGAGTTCGTCCAGGGAATTACCGCCACCTTACCTGTTTCTGCCGCCAAGCATTGATGCGAGCATTACTGCGGTCCGTTTTCGAGGGGTAAGGGTACTGATGGAATTACAGTCACATGGGACTTGTCAACGTGGTAGTGTTCCTCAGACAGCAGAGGAACTAATATTTTCATAACAAACTGAAACTCACAAAATTCCTTGCGCTTTTACTGGATCTGTGGATTCCTTCCGGCCTATTATAGTTGGAGCTGGTGGAGCTTGAGCTTGCCCTTCCATAGTTCAATCGTTTACCTGTTTCGTTGGATTAATAAATTTACAAAACTTTTACTGTGGCGATTGTTGCCAATATTTTTAATATAAATCAAGCGTGATAATACGGGTTGCCGTGTTGCTCTTGCTTTAAAAATCGATCCAACATTGCAGTTTATATGGGTGAATCAATGCTTACGATTGTTTACACAAGACAAGTTTCGTCTTTGAATTTTACAATTTTTATATACCTATATTGGTTATTTGCTTTGCAGTTTGATATATTGCTAAACTCTCTTTATACCATGTTATAACCTTCTTATTATGTGTATTTTATATATTTTTGGATGTAATGGTTTTAAGAGGACATCTCAGAAGGACTTACATTGACCAGATCAGTGATGTCTTCAAAAAGGCTGGGATCCGAAATAACAAAAATAAAGGAAGTCGTATGAAAAGGGTAGCAGATGTATGTGAGGCTGCATGTGATGAGTTATGAAAGGTATTTATAAGTCTGCTTTACATCAAATGCCCATACAATAGCTCTATGACTAGTCTTTCTATCTCTCTTAGGATTAATTTTACCGTTGTACGGCTATTGTACGACTAGCCTGTTTAATTAATTTTGAGCACTTAAGTACTATAATAAATCCCTTAAACAGCTAATATACAACTTTTAGGTTATACAGAAGTTATTTAAGCAGCTTGTGTGCTAGTTGGCTTGTGTCAGAATAGAGTAAAGTAGCGTTCCATGGTCTCTGCTTACCCCTCCTGTGGGACTAGAGCGTGAGCTTATGTATGTGTATTTACGTGATTTATTATAATGTATAATAAAAAATAATAAATAATATAATAATAAATAATATGTGCTATATAATCTATGCGTTCATAATATTTAGTATGTAGGTGAGTGTCGGTATTTTCTTATTTATATCTGTTAACTTTTATTGTATTGAGGGAGAGGGAGTGTCATCAGTGTGCAAGAGAGGGAGAGAAGACCTCTTTCTCCCTTGCACACTGATGCCACAAGGATTCGAACCGTCGACCTGTCTATTGATAAACAATCATAACGATATGTTTTTTATATGTTACCAAGCGACGGGACGTACAAGACATGCGCCCGGTGGTTAAGCGACAAGACTATCCACGACAGTTGCAGTGCCATTCGGGGCCCCAAGTCCCCTAATTTTAAATCATCTAAGTTTTTGGTATTCTGTTCTTCAGTGTATTATATATGTTTAATACAATAATCATATAATGTATGTGTGTGTGTATGTGTGTGTGTGTGTGTGTGTGTGTGTGTGTGTGTCTGTCTGTCTGTGTGTGTCTCTGTGTGTGTGTGTGTGTGTGTGTGTGTGTGTGTGTGTGTGTCTGAGTGTGTGTGTGTGTGTGTGTCTGTGTGTGTGTGTGTGTGTGTGTGTGTGCGTGCGTGCGTGCGTGCGGGCGTGCGTGCGTGCGCGCGCGCGCGCGTGTGTGTGTGTGTGTGTGTGTGTGTATTATTACACACATTAAGTTAATTAAAGAGCTATACATTATAACTATATAACTAATAATTATACTATATAGGTAATGACATAATCGCACACACAACAATTAGCTACTCGCCAAAAATCAAACCACTAATAAGACGCTTCACCGATGCAACACTAGTGTTAAAAAGGTCAATATCAACCTGCTTGGACAATGCATTGAAACTATTACTCGCACGCATGAGATATGCATTCCGCCGAAAGTTTGAAGAGGCCAGAGGTACGCACAGAGGTGAATTAAACCTAAGGGTCTTTGCAGGGGCCCTAAGAGAAATCTTGGATACGAGTTCCGGGGAGTCAACGGCACCAGAAGCAATTTTTTTCAAAAACACTAGATCAGCAATCTGACGCCGCATCTCCAGTCGCAAAAGATGATGTTTCTTGCATATATTCAGATACTGATTTGACTCGTATCGCTCCCCAGTTCGAAAACATAAAAACTTAATAAATCTTCAGAGTCAACCGTGACCATGGGACCTCTAAAGGGCCCGAAACGTCGGTTTGTTTGAAAAAACAAATATACGCGATTTAAATCCGGAAAAATAGTTTCATTTCCTATTAATAAATCTTTTTTGTACATTTTCAATTCTTGATATATAGGTAAGGTATTGGGGATTCCAGACTTGCGATGCATATTCCAGGTGGCTGCGGACAAATGAGCAATATAAAATATTTAGTATTTTAGCCTGCCTGAAATCCCTGGAGTTACGCATCACAAATCCGTTCAGTTCAGCTTTGGAGGCTTTTGAAATAATAGTGTCGACATGCGAAGCAAATAATAACTTATTATCATGAAGCACACCCAGATCCAATACCACAGTATCACGTTGCAATTCAGCACCTCTCAAAGAATAATTCAAATGCACTAAGTTACTTTTGCAGCTAAAAGTGACGACGCTGCACTTAAATGGATTAAGGTCAAGATGGTTATCGGCGCAGTAAGTGTCGAGCCTCATTGGGTCTTCTTGAAGCAGGATTGCGTCAGACACTGAAGAAATAGGCGCTATAATTTTCATATCATCCGCAAAGCACAAAAGTTGTGATGATTTAAAACATAGCTCGATGTCGTTTACAAAAATCGCGAACAGGAGAGGCGCGAGCAAAGATCCCTGAGGAATTCCACTAGGCACCATAAGCCACCCAGAAACATATTTTTTAACAACAACAGCCTGTGACCTATTGTTGATGTACGATGTCAGCCACCTCAGCAGATCGCCATTGGTTCCGATCTTCTGTAATTTGCAAACAAGCAAATCATGACGAATCCGGTCAAATGCTTTGCTATAATCCGTGTATACGACATCAACTTGGCGGCCATTATCCATATGTGCAGTCAAAGAATCGTTGAACAATACCAGATTACTCACAACGAAACGCCCCTTCAAAAAACCATGTTGAGCGAAACTAAATGATTGCTTGAGCGCTGAATAACGTTGGTCGTAAACTACCCTTTCAAGAACCTTAGAAATAATGCACAACTTTGAAATTGGTCTATAGTTAATAATGTCCGTTCTGGAGCCTTTTTTATGGACAGGTGTAATGTAAGCACGCTTCCACAGCTTTAGTACCGTGCCTTCGACCAAAGATCTATTAAATAAAATGGAAGTTGGTACAGCTAGAGTCTCAGAGCAGCGGATGAGGAATTGAGCTGGAAGTAGATCAGGACCGGTTGACTTCGCGGGGTAAAGTTGTGAGAGAAGTCTAGATATACTACCAACATCCACTTTTATACTAGAAATATCAGCAACAGTCGGAGTAGAAACGCCTGCACAAGAAGTCGTTTGAGATGCTGGGCTGTATAAGAAATTTGAGTGAAAGTATTTTAAAAACGAATCACAGATGGAATTTCCGGAATTAAGAGTAGATTCTTCAAAATTCATACTACTAGGAATGTCATTCATATTAGATTTTGATTTAATAAATGACCAGAACATTTTTGGGTTGTCCTTCAAAGACTTCTTAACTGAATTTATGTAATTACTATAATTTTGCTTTTCCAGAGCCCTAAATCGATCTCTCAATAGTTTAAAAGTTTGCTCATCAGCACTGTTACCACAAATTCTAAATTTCTTCAAATATTTGCACTTTTCCTTAAGAGCCTTTTTCAGAGCAGGGGAGAACCATTCGGGATAGCGTCTACCAGTGACCGTCTTACATGGTATATACCTATCCCTCCATAAAAAAAAAGAGTGTAAAAATAATCAACGGCAGCCTCAAGTGAATTGGATTTCAAAGCCCACTGCTAGTTCAGTTCAGGAATCCCCTTGTTAAAAAGATACCTAACATACGGGGCACTACTCAAGGGAACAAGGTTAGAAAACTGCGGTTCAATAGTCAAGGCACCATGATGCATATCAACTGGTACGAGTGGGTCATCACTAGAGTCTACGACCTTAACATCATCGTTTGACAAGACAAGGTCAAGAATCCTCCCATAAACATTCTTTGGGCCATTAAACTGCCTAAGAGTGTTTAACTCATCGACCAATAAATTTTCATCATCCGTAGTAAAATTCACTGTGTCTAACGAAAAACTATCAATACAGCCCGGAGTTCACGCTATATTGCTCAAATTAAAATCGCCCGCAATTAAATACTTGTCATAAGGTGAACATGAGTTCACTACTATTTCCAGGTTATTGAGAAAATTCATATATATATATAACGTATATATATGTACGTACACACACACATTTTATTATATTATTGTTGCATTATATATATATATTATATATATGTACTACTGTATATATATATGTATGCAGTACTGACCTGGACGAACTCTTTCATGAGGAGCTGTACTGCTTATATTGCAATTACGGTCATTTTTGCCATTCTGCTACTTATTTCTGCCGCTAAGCAGTAATGTCAGCATTACTGTGTTCCGGTTTTCAAGGGTAAGGGGCACTGTCACTACGCCCGTCACCCTGAGACATAAGGTGACAAGTCTCGTGTGCCTGTTATTTCACCAGCACCCTTCAAAACCGGAAAGCAAATGAAAAAATAACGTTTAACCATTTTTCTGGTAGTTTTTATGACTTGTACAACATCTGTAGGTCATATTTTGAATTATCGAGGTAGGGGAATACTGTTAGAAATACATAGTCGACCCTGCCTTTGCTAACATAAACAAAATTGTGGATGTCAGACAAAGGATAGAATAATACCTTGGTATAACAAATTCAGATCTAGCGAGACGGTGGTAGTGGGCGGGGTGTCTAGACCAGTCGGCCTATAAACTTTCTCAATCAAATTATTTCATTTCCTTCAAGCGCTCGAGTAACTTTATGTTGAGCTCTTCGATGTTTTATAAGCACGTTTTAGTAAGTAGTTAAGAATATTATTTATCAACAATAATATTGTGATTTGTTATAAAATAATGAGCCATTTGTCGTGGTGTATACATTTTTTTTGTAAGAGCAGAAAAGATTTTCACTCACTTCCCACATCAATTCTAAGAAATTGGTACTTAGCTATGGAAGTAATCACTAACGTGCGTAATATATCTAATTTGTACATATTGTATTAGGTACAACCTTGAATTTACGAGTGTGTAAAGCTACAGTATGTGGGCAGGCCCTCTAGATTGCGTAGCGAGGAGGACAGACATACTAGTTTTCAAAAAAGATTATAACGAAAAAGCTCATAACGATTTATTATTAAACAATAGCCTGCAATCATCATTATTTTCACAGATATCGTAGTTCAATTGTAGGGGAATATTTTAATTTATACCATTATTGAAAATCCGTATTTAGTTACTTCAAATATATACTTGTAAATTTTGTAGATACCATCTAAACACATTTACTGTATTGTAAATGTGTACATCTAAACACAAGTATTGTACTGCAAAAGCGTAGTGTACATAAATACCTACCCAAGTGGTTGATGCTATAAAATATATTAGATGGTTTTTAGACCCTACTGTAACTTGCACACGAATGTACAGTAGTCTATTATTTATTCTGAACTTAGTTGAACGTTCAGTGTAGTTTGTGCGCTCAAGTTTTGTAATAAGTCCCTGCGCTTGACATTTCCCGAGAAGTTCATGGAAGCAAAAGTGATGGTTTGGCGGTTGGTACCGAGACTCGTTTATATAATATATGTATATATTTTTGGATGTATAATGTGTACAACAAACATATGTGTACCTATATATATATATATATATATATATATATATATAATTGTGTAGGTGGACGTAGGCAGTCAGGGCAATAATTATCTGCAAGGTCGACGGAAGGGCAGAGGGCTGTACTTGGCACACTTTCTTATGCTATCACTTACGCTCATACTTTTTTTAGGTTGTTATAACCTAAGTGTCATATAATTTCAGTTCCTATATGGTAACAAAATTCATTCTATGGTCGTTCCATCATTCCTATGGATCGTGGGCATGATGGCATATGGAGTGGACAGACTCTTCACCGTTTCTTTTCAGAGGTCAATGCCTATTTTACTTTGTAAGTAATCGCTGATCTGTTAATTTGGAAACCAGCCTTTGACCCCAGATATTTGATGTTTCGCACCACTACTTTTGACGTGTCCAAGCTGTCGTCACTACATCTCACTGCGTGACCAAAATAACCTGCCTTATAATAGAGTTTTTTTTTGCTGCATGTATTTTTTGTCCTTACCTTATCAAGATGGTCCAGGTTTATTTATTTATTTATTTATTTATTTATTTATTCATTGCTTGCTACATGGTTTTCTTAGATCTAAATTTTACATTTTTTCCTTATACATATAGCACCCCGGTAGGGCGTTGCAACATCTGAGAGAGAGCACACTTTACAATATTCCATTTACATATCTATTACATTACATGTCATATTTTTTGTCAAAAATTATACATTACTAAAATAGTCAAAATAATAATAGTAATTAAAAAAAAAAAAAAAATTGTCATATAATTACCCAATATCAAAAATAAAACTTACATTAAACTTACATTACCTTAGGTTACCTTTTCGTAAAGAAGTATGAGGAAATCTAAGGATCTCATTATGCGAGGCGCATTTTGATATTCTTGGTAATGGACGATTTGTTCAGATCTATGATATAATCATAGTCATTTTAGACAATCCCAGTTATATAATGCAATCAACTACATAATAGGATACTTTTCTGTTTATTTAGTAAAGAAAGAAAATTCATTCTAGAAACAAATTTGTTGTCATTGATAGCTATATAGCCTCTGCAACATGTTCATCAAATAGAAATATTACCGTAAGTGCAGGAAGTTGACAATTTTAATTATAGTAATAATAATATCTTGTATTGATAGCCTTTAACATCAGTAAGAGAAATAGTTACAGTATTTAATTAGTGATTGTTTGGTGACTAATCAAAAACATCCAGTCACAAATCGATGGTTGTATATCTTCTTTCCCCTTTTATACACATTTGAACATTCGCCATCAACCTAATTCGAGATCCCAAAGTTGGTTTCATCTCACATAGTTGAAGGCCTGTGGATAACTGATGAAGGGTACAATGGCTTAATACATCGTTTGAAACAATACTATATGTTTCATAGCCAGCGGGCGCCTTCAAATTAGACGCTTGTACAAATTTTCATTCTTTTCTGTGGCGCCACTACAAATTTTCGTGCAATATTTAGAATCGCAGCTGCAGCGCTACAGTCGCACCACGTGCACGGCTCTTTTGCAAACTGAATATTGTATGAAAATTAGTACCGCCCGCTGCAGCGCTTATACAACGTCTAACTTGAAGGCGACCTAAGCCGCAAAGACGCCTTTGAATAATCTCAGTACAGAGTACTAAAAAAACCGATCAAAAGTACGTGCAATTACGTCTATTTGCCAAGTTTTATTGGAGACATAAAATCATCATTACAGGAGATAATAAAAATCGGTTCTCACTACTCAAAGTACATTAAGAGAGAAAAACGCCTTGAATTGGAGAATAACAACATCAACCATTAAAATAATTGCTCGTTATAATAAAATTTAGGCGCTATTTATAAAAATGAATCTTCATGCGTAAACAGCCACCCTTAGAGATGGATCGTTTTCTTCAAAATTAAATGGGACCACTATGGAGGTATCCATAGTGGTCCCATTTAATCCATCTTCCCAACAAAAAAGAATCATGTAAATCGGTTCACAAATACCGGAGTTATCGCATAACATACATACAAAAAAATACAGTCGAATTGAGAACCTCCTCTTTTTTTTGAAGTCGGTAAAAAAATTACTATTACAATGAAATAAGGAATTAAACTTGTCATCAATATCTTCCTCGTCAATATTTTTATATACGTACTACACGTATCGGAACACAAATATGTACCTAATATCTTCGTTGTAAATTATTTTATCCGAAACATTGGGCTTGTTTTTCCAGAAAAAATGTCAAACATACATCTTAATTAATTTGAAATTTACATTTGATCCATGAGCACATTTGTAGCTTGTATTAAATTATATATGGTACTATAAGGGTCGTAGCCGTGGGTTAGCGTAGCGAGAGGTACTTTTCAATGAGAAACGAGGAAAATAATCATAAATAAAACTTTACTGCGTGTATGCAATTTAAAGATTTGTCCAGAACAACGGCGATGTTCATTTTACCACAACGCTCTTTTGCTTTTATTTATCTATAAATACAAACCTATAATTTATTCTTCAGACAGTTCTAAATACATACAGCAGTAACGACAAACGCAGTTAGGTTATGTAGCCCAAGTCAGAAATTGTAGTGAAAATTATGATAGGATGGCACAAAATACTGTCAGGCCACTTCTTGAATTTTTTTAAATTAAAAATGGCTTATATTGTTGAAGTTCGTTCGGTTTGCTAATGTATGAATTAATAGTTTGTTGTATGAAATTAAAAGAAGTAAACGTAGGTAAAGAAAAGTTGCCATTCTCCCAATAAAGTAGACATAGACCATGGTTTAATAAGACCAAGTAGGGCACCTCGCGCCTATTCGGCTCATCAATGCCTACATTGCGCTCAGAGCGCAGGTTTGTAACATTATTATTTCAGTTAAGTTGTAACATAATTTAAAAAAATTAACGTGTTCATCATGTATTCAAGTGCCATATTTACCTTTCGTTGCCTAGGATGAACACGTTATCAACTCAAAAGTTTGAACAATACGGTTAAAAAGTTTTATAACGATCGGATGCGAAATGGCGCCGTAGGCAAGATAGTATCTCTGACCTTTTCGCACGTCTTGGCCCCAAACATTGACCAACAAAGTCGTATTCAGTATTACACGCGAAGCTGTAGTCGTCAAGACGTCGTCGTTCATTGAACAGGGTATTATTAAAACTATAACATAGCTTCTGTTCATTATAAGGAAAATGTATTTTAAAAATATTTCTTTTTAAAACAAAGACAGTTATTTCAAGGTTATACCTTCTTTGGGCTATTTTTTTCATTGAACTGTTATGGTTATTTATAGTATACCGAGAGTAATTTTTTGAGATAGGTACTATTATGTTCTTCAAACTTTTATCGAAATAAATATTATTCCTTCTTTCATTTAAAAGTATTAAGCATGAATAGGTTGGTTATAAACAGAATCACAAATATTTTATGTTCAAAAGGGTAATATTATAATAATTTCAAGATTTTCTCAGCACTACGGAACTGAATAAGAATAAAAAGTATTAAAAAATGCTGTAAAATCTGTAAGCTTTAAATACATGTAGGTGAGGTGAACCAAATAATTATAGAAATAATGCAAGAAGAACTTTAAAATTGCTCTCCTGAAAAATCTGTTTTTGAGAAAATACCCTATTCATCTGGACCAACGCTTTGTCAAATGCAGTACTTACGTACTGATATTTCATACCGACATCGTGAGTCAATATATAGATTATAAGCATTGACCGGAGTAGAGGGAGTTAATTTAGCTAAACAAAAAAATTACGTGGATATTCCCTTCTACAAGTCGAGGAATTCTCAAAACTGGTTGTGTTTGAATATGCGTTATATTTATTGAAATTTTAGGATATTGGCGTACAGGGCACGCGGCGGGCGTGCACACATACAAGCTACGCTGCTACATTTGTATAGAGTTACCCTACTTGTTTTATTATGCTATGGATAGACTGTGAACCTCCACCCGTTACGTTCCCGTCATGTTTATATTGTTTCCACCAAACGCATCAATCTTTTCACACACGCTTGTTTATTCTTAGAACTTTTGATTTGGCCAAGTTCTATGTGTTGTTTTTCAATTAACTTAGATATAAAACAACACTGTACCTCGTTGTTCTAGATAAGTTACAAATATTTACAGGTTAAACATGTTTGAAACTTGTACCTGTTGGATAAGTTTTTAACAAAATACCCTGCGATGAATCTACCACCGTCAAAGTCAACTAAACATACATGTAATACATTAAGAAGTCTCGGCGATATTACGTGATTTATTGAATCCATTTTGTTGAAATTGAAAGTCTTTTTAAACAATTGATACTCGACTTACAGGGACACAAAAAGTTGTCTTTTGTGGTCTGACTTTTTTGAATTACTTTTTTTACCTTGTGTGTTGATTGTTCGTTAATCTTTTTTATTGAATAATGTCTGAAGGAGTATATTACAAGTACCTTGTAAAATAATATTTTAGTAGGTTAGCGCCCTGCGGCGTTTTTTATATAAGTAGTTCTTTTTTTACGTACATGATAATGAGCAAAACTTGTGCGTCGTATAAACAAATTTGCTTACTATAATATTTTCTACTGTGGGTTAACAGCGTTAATAAAATCAGAACGTGACCCAATTCCGCAACATCCGTACCGAACGGTTAGAGTGCCCCATACGCCCTATTCGAAGAACGGCTAACCTTTTGCAACCCCTCGTCTAGACAGCATATGGTTACCCTAGACTTGTTGCTATAGCACTACAAAGCCCAATGTAGACAAAAGACTGGATTTTCAAGCATTTCACTAATAAACCACATTGCAGCTGTATAATAAACACGGTACAGGTTACTTTAAATAAATTTAGAGGACAAACAAATTTACGGCTTGCATTAGAAAAAGAGTAAAAGCGTAGGAAATATGTTTATTTTATTTTTTATAATACCTAGTGACGGCACGAAAAAGTCGTAGGCCTGGTTGTAAGCGACACGCCTGTCCATAACAGTTGCAGAGCCACTCCGAGCTTTAAGTAAGTAAGTAATAAGTAATGCCACTGCGCCCGTCACCCTGAGACATAAGTTAACAAGTCCCATGTGACTAATTTCGCCAGCCCTCGTACCCTTAAAAACTGGAACGCACTACCTAATTCTCACATTACTGCTTGGCAGCAGAAATAGGCAAGGTGGCAGTACTTCCCTGGACCAACTCTTTCACAAAGAGCTCTACTGCTACTTAAATGTAAGCGTATACTGAGTGCCATTTTTTACAGACATCAGTCTTGCCGGATAGAGTATTTAGGAAACAGTATCAGAAGCACATTGCGATGTCAAATTTAGCCACTGTAAGGAAAAACTCTACATCACTCAAACTTGTTTTTTTTTATATAAAAAATGAGTGCGCATTTGACCTCCATCTCACCTGATGGAAAGTGATTGTGTAGTGAGTGATGATGAGGTCGACGATATAGCATGCACACCTAAATAATGCATATTCACTGTCGCCTTGAAAAGGTCCAAGTAATAGCGTTCGGGGAATAAGTTCGCAGGTAGGGAATTCCACTCTCTAGCCGCTCGCCATATAAATGTGGAAGCGAAACGCTTCGTGCGAATCCTGGGAATATCCACAACGTAGGGGTGGAATCCCAGCCCACGTCTAGTCCCCCGATGATAGAAAGGGAAAGGCGGAAACAGATTATGCAATTCCATCGCACACTCGCCGTGATATATCCTGAGTACCGATAAGCGGGCAACAGTGGTGTTCAAGGCTCTGCAGCTTCGCCTCTACTAATTTCGAGTCACCTATAAGCCTCTTGAAACGCTTGTCGATTGAATCCAAGGTGGCCAGATGGTATTTAGCAGAACCATCCCATAAGTGGCAGCAGTACTCCATATACGACCGGACTGTGCTAGGTACAGCTGAAGCAACTGCCCCGGTGTGAAGTAACGCCTCACCCTGAAAAGGATGCCAAGCATCCTGGCTGCATTTTTTGCCATGGATTCAATCTATCTGTCGAAGTTCAGATTGGACGACTGGTCCATTCCAAGTAGCTGGAGATGGTCGGCTATCGGTATGGATACATCACGAAAAGTCGGAGTCAGGAGAAAGGGACTCCATTTTGCGGAGAAAAGACACGCCTGCGTTTTGATAGCATTAAATTTGACAATCGGAGACTGCATCAAATGACTAACCATGGACTCTCAACAAGACTGGATTTCTTCTGCACTGACCCTTGCATTGGTCAAGTACCTGTCCACAACTGTGCTGTCATCAGCATACCCAAAGGCTTCATGGGTTTGATTAGGGAGATCACCGGTATTGCAATAACAATGAATGTTGCTAGGGTGAAATTTTGCAACACATCGATGATTGCAGCATGAATAGTGTGATACCACCGATGCTCGTAGAGCGCCAGCATTTACTGGACGACGTATTTAATGCGAAGTCCTGCCAATGAATTGGCGACCTATTTATAAAATCTCTCGGCATGTTAAGATGCGTGCTACAAAGTGACCTGTGCCAAATCTTATTGAACATTTGGTAAAATACAGACTAACGGCTAGAGCTTAGCTCTCAATATATTCAGCAACAGATGCTAAAACAAAACAAAAACGACGAAATTAACTAGAAAATCCATTCCAGCATCTACTACTTGAGTACAGAGTTCGGGTGCTTTTCCTTTGGGGTCTCGTTAAGTTCTTTGATCCTAGCCACACGTAATATACTTTCATTTTTTCATTTCATTTCATTGCATTTCATTTCAAAGTGGTATTTCCTATTTTATTTATTTTTTACAAATAAAAACCTCTCTGAACATGAAATCTGAAGTATAACGGAACTTCCTTTCATTTTAATTTTTAATATACTCCTTATATCCGATACCAATAGATGCCTGCAATCAAGTAATACAAACTAAATTTAGTTTATATTTTCCCATTGTTATGAAAACTGCTATGCATTATCTTACATTAAAAAGTTTTGTAAATAGCTACTATTTAAGCATGCTGGGCTGGATGAAAACTGCAGCCATGCATTATCGTCTACGCTAAGTATTGCTAAACCAAAGCACCTCAGTTCTAGTCAAACTTTGTACATGTATGTATTTGTTATATATAGCAATATACAGAAATTATGAAAAGTGTATACGTAGTATATAGGTATACTTATATAAGTAAGTAAAATCTTAAACTGATTCTCTCGGACTTTACACACAAATTACCCAGAAAAAATCTAAAAGTTTGATGATTATAATATGACGACAGAAGGAAACTCAATGCAAGAACTTATGCATAAATGCTGTTATTATAGTGCAGATTTCACTTAGCATGACAATAAAAATGAAACAGGAACATGAAGCAATCTGCATCAATGTAACAATTTGAAACAAACGTACCCAATTGACGTAAATTGTCCTTATTATTACGTATTATGACGAGTCAACAGGGGTGCGTTCCATTGCGGGGTGCACTTGGTGGGGATAGGCTGTCTAGACGTCTGACTGCACTCCTCCCTTGCGTCACCCTCACCCCCGGTAGGCCTATAATACATGACGCCAATTAATAACATGGGTTGGCCTAAACAGTGACTCGCGTGCTTTGTTCACAACAGATTAGGCTTAATGCGAAATCGCATTTAGCCTAGATTCATTCGTTTTATGTCCATGCCTTATAGTATGATAATTCTGAGACTGACATGCATTACCTACGACGTCATGTGTACCATTAACGACTTTTAAAAATACATCTTACACCTTTTCGATGAAAGAGATCATATAAAGGAGTTTTGATACACAAGAAAGCTTTGTGTACTTAATATTACAAGATATATGTGTTATTACTTTTCAGATGGTACAATCTTCCCTAGCAACATGTATCATTTATTTGAAAAGTTTAGGTTTGGAAGACAGGTTATTTTCACAAAATATTTTTCACATTTGTAGACATCACGTATCCCTTTGATGAAGCGACTTTTAGAACAAGGACTTGACTTAAACAAGTCAAGTTTTGGTTTATATAGTTCAAACGTTTTAACGTAATGATTTTTTGTTATGATTCAATACGTCGGGTCTTAGGCAGTGTAATGGAAAAATCATATATTATATAAAATGCTTTGTGAAATTTGCGCAAATTGTAGGCTCGTAAACAATTTATAGCGCCAGTAGACCGTATCGTCGGTGCATTGTTCGGCTATGACAAACGTCTGGTGGCTGATATAGGATTGTGCTGCTTGCTAGACGAGCTCGCTTCAAAATGATTAAGGTTGCATTACGATTTCATTGTGCATAGGCTTGTTTTTTATATAGCACTTCTTTCTTATGTAAATCAATATCTACTTATCAATTCATCATTGTGGTTTATTTTGCTGTGTGATTTTTATATTCAGACGTTTCTTATAGCCTTTGGTTGTCAGCTTTACCACCAGCTAATTAGATAATTTTCTAGTCCTTTGAGCCACATGGCTCAAAGGACTAGAAGTCTTCATCTATTTTTCAGTTCGTTTCCAATCACTTGTGGGTTTTTCTTGGTGTATACATACAAAACGTGTTTTTGAAATGAATGCCAAACATTTTTAAAGTACGTAAGTCTGGAGATGACGGGAAAATAGGTAGGTGTGAAAATACATATTAGAATATCGAAGAACTCGATACCTATTAGTGTTTAAACGCGTTATTGACGTTTTCAAATGTTAGTACAGTTCAACGCGAAAGTTTAAAAGGGTAATCATAATCATTTAATCATTGCATCATATGGGTAACGAACAAAACTTCTTAAATTAATATAGAGACCTGCCATGTAACCCTGGAAGGCACCGCTATTTATTTTATACAAAAATTATAAAATTTATATTCAGTTTAAAATAAGTGATACTTTTCTATGGAAGCAATGATTATCCATTGTGTTCACCACTAACTTATACGATATGCAGCTATTTACTCTTCTAACTGCAATGCACATTGTCCGTTGTTAAAAGATTTAATGATTTGCACGCTAACTACATATCTGATGCAGTTAGCGTGCAATGCGTGACATTACGTCCTTCAAAGGACTCTACAATCTGAATTTAACTACGTAAAAAGTTTTTCTTACTATACAGGCTGTAATCGTTAAGTGATAATTCCGTAAATATAAGAGATCAAAAACATCACTTTGTTTTTATCCAATTACAAGATAGTTTTATTACTCTATTTATAGCAGTTTCGTTCTTTATAAACTTGTTGTTACCTCTTAAAGTAGGCAAACTAAAGTCTCTCTCTACGAATGTCATATTAAATGTACGGGATCGATAAAAGTTAACATTTCAGATAGTTCTATTTCATTTTTAAATCATTGGTACCTAACATATTTTCGATATCAGTTTAAGGGTTTTTGACATCTCTCATATTTACGGAATAATCGCCTGGGCACACTTAACGTTTACCCTGACTGATACCCTGTAGATCCTTTCAGAAATCGTGATTTACAAAATTTTGCTGATTTGACTTGTAATATTAATAATAACGCACACACTCAACATAGCCCCGCACTAGGGTAACCCTGTGTCGCGGGTGCCATGGACACACACATAGACAAGCACAAATTACACCCAAACTCACGAGAGAAATAAATGTAGGCCATACAAATATTTCTCCCGGCCCGGGAATCGAACCCGGGGACCTCTGCGTGGCAGTCCGGTATGGTAACCGTTCGGCCACGGAGCCAGTAAATATTAAGATAGATAAACTGCTACAATCTCTTATTTGCAACAATGACATCAAACTGTGCGATTCCTATCACGTATTGTAGAACAAGTAACTATAATGTAAATAATATTTCCTCGAGTGCAAACACGCTCGTAAACTTAACAGCAGTCATTAAACGCCTTTAACAAAGAGACTTTACTTTTTTGTTCAAGTCTAGACTACATCGAGCTAAGTATTAAACGGCAAGTTTTGAATATTCAACAGCTTCAAAATAAACAATACATACTAAGTAATAATTTCTTATCTATATGTTTGTAATTTTTATAATGTTTTTTATTGCATATTTATATTTATACTCTTTTCTAGTTTTGAAAATCATGTCTCATCTGATTTTGATTTTAACTAGTCAAACTTTTGTCTTTGTCATAATTGGTTCCTTAGTACTTATTAAATATAATAAATAATATACATCACGATAACGGCTATTAAGATTTATTCTTTTGTTACTTCTACATCAAAAGCAAGCTTGTAATCAACAAAACATTTCCAAGGAACACCCAGTCGATAAGAGGATTTTGTGAGAACATTGATGAGAAGCGTGTTTTTGTATTTCGAACGAAAAATGTCAAAAGGGTTAACTTTGACGTTAGCCCTTTCAGCAACGCATTTAATTCTTTCGGCCATGTCTGAGCACTGGCAGTCTAGACAGTCGCAAACCAATTTACGATGCATTTAAAAGGCAACGCAGAGGCCTTCGTCTCACCTCCAGACGACGCTCCGCATGGTTCGTTTGTTGTCCTCCGTCGAGATTACACAAACAACACTCACGCCTTTGTGCCATAACATGTTCTTTTTTATGGAATGATGTATCATATAATATATTAATATGAAAAAGATATCATATTACAGTATCTATTACGGTCCTAAAGCGTGTATAATTTGTCTGCTATTTAGATTAAGTAATGTTGACAATTTCGTAAAATAAAAATCTAGGAAATAAAACTAATTCTTAGTGTTTACTTGTCCTATGGTCAAAGAAAACCCAAAACGTTAATTTTGTGGAAACAAATATATACAATTTAGATACGTAAAGTAGTGTCATTTCCAATGTGTAACAGTCGAGAAAACTTAATAACTCAATAAATAAAAATCTGTTCAAATTCTTTATAAGTATAAAGTGCAGTTTTCTAGTGTTGTGTTGAATTTAAAGTACTCGAATAAATTTCTCCATAAAAATGGCGTCAGAAAATTATGAATTTTAGTAGTTTAATTTAATAATAAATGTGTATTTGACTTATGTAACATATTCAAGGCTCATTTTAATATTTTGGATCCTACGGCTTACACGGGTACAGCTATACAAATGACGACGACACGACGACGGTACGACAATTAAGTATAATACAGAGTGGAAAAAATGATTGGAGCTAATTTTACTCAAAGGAAACATTTTCGTGTTATGAATTGCAGATTTTTTCAAAAGCTTACCTGAGCGAGTAATGAAGTAAATAAATGCAAATCTAAAAAAAATTTTTGTGATATCATAAAAACCATAACCCCGTTTTCAGAATATTGAAATTGTTTAATGATATTTCCGCTACCCATCGTTAGGGTAAGTTCCGTTAAGTCGAACACGTTAACTACAGAATTGTGTGCTCTATTTTTTACTATTTAAAACGGTTATTTGACCATTTGTCACTTAGCCGCATTTTAGTTAGAGGACGGCAGAAATAATAATCACTCTCTATTTTATTATATTAATCAATAGAATCCTACATAAGGCTAAAATTTCTCCAAATAAACATTGGGTATTACAATTAAAGACGTCCTTGAAATGTACTTCATCATGTTATGAAGAATAAAAGAAAGCTTCTTTTAAGTCAAGTCAGCTATCTTAAACATTAAGGGAGTTGATTTTTTTTTCTTTGATTTTTTCCACCCTGTAAATGTTCGTAGCGTCGCGCTAGATCCGTCGATCGTCCTCCGCGTTCTCGACTCGCACTTCGCCTGGTCTAGACGCGTTGCATTATGGAAATTTATATACCTACCTAGACAGGCACAAACATTGCTCGCATAAAACATTCCCTTTGATTTACTTACTCGTCCTTGAGACAATAATTTCGTCACACCAAATTCACTCTCTGATATATAGTTACCATTAAGTTTGCGTAGGTATATCTTAGAGGATGGTTTCCATAGTCTAAGAGGGATATACAATGTAAACAAATGTTCATATTCTGTGAACGTCATTTTTATTGCAATGTCAAGCAAAGTCGTCGGTTTTTTATCTTTTATCAAAATCAGACAGTTTTTATTTCAAATTGACCCTTCGACTTCACGACGCGACATTTATATTAATGTGATCAATTGTTGTTTTTTACCGTCCATAAAATTGTTATGGTTCCATTTTTATTATTTTAGTCTGTTCCGATTTTTGCTTGCACGTATAGTATTTACGAGTGTTGGTATTATCCGTTACGAACACACTTTCGCGCGTTTTTATCGCTAACTCTTTTTATGGTCGTACCTGCTAACTAAATAAGGTGGTTTTATCTTTCTGCACTTTACTCAGGTATGTAGGTAAGTACTTGATGTCGACCCTGTGTGTTTGGTTTTTATTGCATTTACATGCCTTTTGTGGCGAATGTTGCACATTGTGCCATTTTGCCGATGTTATCTGTAGTCGTGATGAGTTGCAGACGCGCGTCGAGACCAGACGTGTTCGTTTATTCACTCGTGCAGACTAGACAATAGACGGTGAATAAACTGTTTAGCTTCACACATACGATACACCTGTGATAGTAGTGTCACAGACAAACCATTGACCACAGCTACTTTAACAATCCAGAGTCCGAAATACAATAATAAGTTTATATTTTTCCATACTTTGTAGAAATACAGCATACTTTTTTACATGCCTTGGTATTAATTTAGTCAAATGAAGTGCAAAAGTGGCGTTGAAAGAGCACACAAGGAATGGTAATTGAGTGAGTCGTAACTCGGCAGTTACAAAGTAATTTGGGACATATGCCACAGTCGAGCGATGCGATGGTGACAGGTTAGCCCGGCTGCGAACGTGAGTGGCGACCCCACGCGTTGCCCGGCAGCAGCGGCCTATTTTCTACCGCGTAACATATTGCTGTTATCACGCGTAGACGTCGACGAGCCAACCGTTAGTTACTGCCGCTCCACTTTAAACCTCATCCATTTTAATTTAACAAAAGTGCCGGCCGATAGCGCAGAGGAAGGACTCATTTCCGCCGCAGCCGCGACGCCGCCACAACTCACTCACGGCCCCCGAAAGTGATTGCGTCTGTAATTCATAATTCAATTATTTTCCTGGATTACAATTGCTGGCTTGAGCATAGTGACGGCAGTCGAAAAAAAAGGTAGAAAATAACTCGTTTACAAAACATCAACTCGTCAGCCGAGTATACAATTATATACCACGTTTAGCGTAGAATTTACGAGGGATAGAAGCAGTACATCAGATGTCAAAAGTAAGGTCACCTTATTATCTCATTCATTCTACTATAATCTTGTAATGTCCATCATTGTGGAGGTGTTCACTATAAAGGCCGAGCAAGTGCTCGGATCTGCATTATGGATAATAATGATCGTATATTTCACGACAATAATGTGCCATACTTACATGGATATCGTTAGTTTTGGTACTAAATGGAAATGTCTACCCTCTACACTTGTACAAATGGTGGGTCCTCCAAATTGGTTCGTTTCGTAATATTTGCTTCAGTATACAGCTGTTAGTTAATCTTTATGCTTATATGTAGGCAATATGGACATGCAGTAAATTTTAAAGGGTTCACTATAAATCATTGACTTTAATGAAGTTAATCTATCGAGATACTTGATGGTAGTCACAACATGATGTAGTTAATTACTTAAAACGGTTGCTGCAATAATTGTGATCGATAAATAAACATCGTAACTAGGTATGATTTAGAAGTGCAGTACCAATAAGTGATAAAATCATGATTTTACCACAGAATACCTATTAGCAGAAATATTATACAAAATGTTTTTTTATTTCCAAGATCGTATATGATTGTAACTATATTAGTATTGTATTAAAAGCGGATTCATCATCAACCCATTTATACGACCCGCTGCTGAGCACGGGTCTCCTCTTTGGCGAGGGTTTAGGCCATAGTCCGCCACGCTTGCTAATTGCGGCTTGGGGACTTCACACGTTTTCCGAGTATTGTGAACCATGAAACACTGAAAAGCTCATCAAAATCAGGATTGCGAATCCACGGCCTCTGCTTGAGAGGCGTAGGTCAAACCACTAGGCTATATTTTTTTATTTATTTACCTAGGTAAATTACGTCTTTTACATTTAATCAACATTTTAAAAACAAATTTGAAATGCAATTTTTGTGCATACGTAAAACGCTAGAATGCTTTCGTAGAAGGCCGCAGTAAAGTCACATTAAAATTTTTTCGCATTCATGTCAAATTGTACAAATAGGTTTTAAATATTTTGTTCTTGAATTGAAGTGCCTGAAGTGTGAAAAATTCCTAAGATTTACTTGACAACTTAATTTGACACTTTATGTAATATTTACTTTACAATATTTTACTTAATGGTTAGCCATCACATGCCAGAAAATGTAACTAGGTAGGTATATACGTCTCCTTTACGAGAACACACCACATAGGATAATGAATATGACGCTGGACGCTATCTTTATTGAGAAAATTGCCCACTTTTATTTTTATCCCATACGTATTTTTATGTATAGGAACGTATAGCTGCACTCATAGAATTGATATTACATTATGGAGGAAAAATAAAATAATTCATAGGAATGACAATCAATAGACGAAAATATAATTTCATAAAAAAATTATCACACCATGTACATTACGTTTGTACAAACAAAAGAACATGCTCGGGATAAGGAATCCTTCGGCATCCCTACATGCAAGCGCACACTAACAGCAATTATGTCGCGGCATCCTTAGGCGTGTCAAGGCATCATTAAGCATGCCAAAGCATCCTTAAGCATGCCGAAGCTGTAGCATCGCAAACTTATATTATATAAACATTCGTGTATCTAAAGGAACTAAATGAACTAAGTTTTCTTCTGCCATGTTTCGTCAACAAGTCATGAATACTTATGTTGAACTGGCGACAAGTAAAAAGCAAAGCGTAGGCGCCTGCTGTGTGTGCCTCTGTCACCCCGCATACCCGCATAGTTGCACTCGGCATCCCTAAAGCTACCGAGGCATCCCTAAAGGCTCCCTAGGTATTCCGGAGGCTGCAGGTCCGGTAGCCCTAAACATAGCGCAGCTTTATTTTGCAGCTACGATATTATCATTGAAATTGCAACTATAATATCATAAACTTAAGATATATTATTATTCGTCACCTAAAAATCCTTTGCTGCCCCGTCCCGTGAGTGGGCGCCGAGCCTTAATTATTGCTACAAAACACGCCAGGAGCAATTTTATTTTATTTGTGTAAGGCACCCAAAAACCTAAAATCCATGAACACAGAGTGAACTTCATATCGCAGTAAATACATGTCATGTTATATTGCTTAATTAATTATGTTATGTACTTATTTTACTCGTTCTACATTTTTTGCTTTTTTTACTTTTATTTGTTTAACATTTTGGATCGGCCATTTCGAAAAGGGTCCTCTGAAAACCAGCGCTGTGGCTCCGCCGCAGTATTTGTTGAGTTGGACCATATTCAGTGCAATACACTTTTAGTCATAAAATCATAATATTGTACACATGTATTATGCTTGTATTATTATGTAGATATTTCTTTCTATTATCAGACGAAAACGCATCGAGTAAAAATAACAGATTCAGGTCCCAGGTTGGTGAGTCAGAGCGATAGACATAATTATACCGACACCTAGTTAAAAGAACAATGAGAGCAGACGCGATAAAAGCTCATTTGAGCCGTCTAATTGTTATTGGATGCGTACTTACATAACGTGTTGTCGCGCGCGTCATTTTGCCCATTCCTCTTTGTCACAGGGTCTCGACAGCAACAAAAAAGAAATTAACAGCAGCATAGCATATATTTAAATGTCCAGGTACGATCACGATACCTTCACATATGTATATCTTGACATTTAAAAAAATAAATGGATCAACAAAATACTGCCGCTAGGAATGTCGCGACATGTGTATGTTTTACAGACGTATTCAAACGTGTCAAAAGTCAATCTCAAAAAAGCCACAAAACAGATCGTTTTCCATTCCTAAATTTTTTACTTTGTTTATTTAGTTTTCTCACTGTTTGTCACATTCAGTCAAAAATAAGACAAAACTATCCGATTCAATATATGTGCGATAATTATTATATTATATATATATCGGATAATTATCATGGTTTCTTTGATGATAGAAAATAAAAATTTTGAAGATTTCGAAACCTGATTAAAATATCCATGTATGCAAATCATTTATTTCCAAAGTAAATTTGCTTAGCGAGTTCATTTGCCGTATTATAAAATAAAGACATAACAAGTGCTAGATTCCATCTTTGTTATGAATTTTCGTTACTTCGTTGAAATAAACCTATCAGTAAACGGTTCAGACAGCCCTGTTTTACATTACACAATGTCTCCCGTGACGTCACTTAATAGCATTTCGTCTGAGCGGTTGACGTCGGACAGTCTGCCTCGACTCGACTCCGTTCTGATGCGGTTTCGCACTGCCGACGCCCTGCTCACTCTTACACCTTTTCCTGCAATAAGGAGAGAGATAGCAGATGCACCTGCAGCGATGTGCAGCCACGTATACATGTGACAGCCACCTGCCCTTCACGTCACATTCATGTGACGGGCGTCTTCGAATGACCATTACTGGTGTAGTTCTTTGCATCTCAAGATTTTGGCAGATGTAATGTTTTTGCCTAAAATATGTATTTTTTTTTTCAAACAAGTTACTAACCTTCATTAAAACACTCTTCACTCAAATTACGCCTGTTGTAAACTCGAGTACAAGACAAGCAAGTGGTACGATTCAGTTACAATTTTCTAAGTAGATGCTCATGAAAAATACAATGTAAGCATTAGCAGCGTATTCAGTAAATTACGACCGTTCTGCGAAAAGCGATGTCCTGTAAAACTAAGTGGTCTGAAAACCCATATAAGTTTGTGGCTGCAAAGCATTTATTGACTAAAGCATTACTTTTGGTCTTAATTGTGCACTCGTAAATATTTCCGGAAATGATTTATGAAGACTGTATAATGAATTAAAACATCATTTATGTCATGAAAAACAAAAGTCTTTGTTTGAGAAAACGCTTGCAAACGTCTTAAAATATCATTCTCAGAAGAGGGTACTTTACAGTTGTATTTTGTTTAACAAAATCACAGATGAAATTTAAAATAACAAATATCTGCGGTCATAAATATAGCGGAAAATAATAATAAAAATTATTTATTCCGAAATAGTTAAAGCTTGGAGTTTTCTTCACTGCACATTTATTGACTAATTTATACAATAGACTTATAGCAACAATTTCAGTTAGAGCGGGCACACTTAATATAGTCTGGAGGGATGGTGGCGGGTGGTGGGGTGGCCTTAACCTTGAATGCCGTCGTCTGACCCCGGCGCCCTGCGCACCGCAAGCCTTACCTCACCGCCGCACTCCCCTAACACCGCACGCCTTCCCGTCTCTACGAAGTGAACCCAAAAAATACGGAATCCGAATAGGAATTGGCTAATTCCAGAAACTATTTATAAACATTAAACTTAGATTTTTAACACATTAGTTGTACCGGTCAAGTCAAGAAAACAAGAATATTCACAAAAATTATATGTTTCAAACAAAACACTATCACTATTGATAGTGTTTTGTTTTAGTCATTATTTTGTCAAAGAGCATCAGTACCATAGTACCGTGGACAGACGCGACCGCGCGACGCGACCGCGTCTGTCCACGGTACTATACCTGTTGGGAATGAGCTAGCCAGGCCGATAATATTGAGATAGTAGTATCGTCATTGTATAATAATACAGAACAAAACCAAAACAGATTAGTGGCGTACCTGTGAAAGCTTATTCCCATTTTTGTACTTCTTCTTCTTCTTCTTATCGTATCGATGACTTACATTATACTATTGCGGCCCAGAACTCAGCCACGTCGACCGCGTCATTAGTAGCCGCCATTAAATCCTCAAGCGTGCAGGTGTTAAGGCACGCAGGGCACAATATGAGGTGAGCCATAATTAATACTGGTATTTTTTGAAGTATTTTTGCAATACCGAAGCACACAAGATGGCATTATTTAATTGTCTCAAAAATGAGAACATACAAATTACTAAAAGGAAAAACAAATTAAGTAAAAGAAACAAAATGCAGTCGAACTGTTGAAATTATTGATGTAATATACTTTTCCTTGCGGAAAGGCAAATATCTTTAAACTATGCAGCCTAGTCTTTTTTATATTTTTTCAATTTATATGGTAACCATAGTAACTGTTTTATACATATTATGTATACATACTCTGTTAGTGTGTAGTTAGAACACTCTGTTGCTTACTAATCTATGATATTACGTTTTTTTTCTGGATTTAACACGCGTCAGGATTCGCTCTGGACCTTTTGGAGGGAAAAGTGGCGTTTTTATTTTGACTTTCAATTATTTTGTGAATTCTAGTTTAAAGTGGAATAGGATAGTGCTATTGTGCCTGAATCGAAGATTAAAACGCGAAATTATACGAATCTCGAACTAAAATACCCGTATCAGCCCGTTTTCCTTAAAACGGAAATCCAGAGTCAATCCAACGTCGCCTCAAATTGCCTATCCTCTTTGTGGCGGCCATGTTTACAGAAACATAATTAAACTTCATGTTTAGGCTGATGGCTTTGCCAAAGCCTTAATAAATTTAAAAAAAATAATTAACACGCGTCAAATCATTACATGATTGCGGAAACGAGATGGATAATGTGAAATTTTGATTAATATTTCGCGTACTATACTTACCTAATCAATGTGTTGAATAAATTTAAAACTTTAAATTTATGTCATACAATTAATTACATAGCGAAATGTGAGCAACACCAATGTAAACTAATTTTCAAAGGGGACCTGCGTCCTCCATCTTGAATGTTTGACAACCAATTAAATGAAGTGATGTACCGGAACCGCACATCAGTGAAACACAGTGTGTGTATGGAACACTGCATCTAGTACGCTAGTACATAGATATCGTTGCGTTAAGTTGACTTTTTAACACGGACTTACGCTGTAAATTACTTCACACTTATGTTAACTGAAATAAAAAACCATTACATAAAAAAGAGCATAGACCATGCATTAGAGGAAAAACAAATCTTATTTAAAAATGACAGAATTTATATTTGGAAAAATACTTTGTTTTACAATAAATTGAAAATGGATGTATAATATGTGCCTATACAGGAGTAATCGTTAAATGTGCCCAGGCGATTATTCCGTAAATATAAGAGATATCAAAAACCTTTGAACCCAATAATGAAAGTACGTTACCTAATGATCAAAATTTAACTTTTTTCAAATAATAGTAGGAATTTCCAAATTGTTAAATTGTTAAACGTTAAACGCTCCTAGACATTGAATATGAAATTAGTTGACAGGCTTTAGTTTCGCTTTTGAACACAAAGTTTTATACTTAGTACTTAAAAATGAACAACATTTAAATTAAATTTTAAGTTTTTATTCAATTAAAAGATAATTTTGTTACTGTATTTATAACAGTTTCGCTATCTGTATTAACTCTAAAAGTAGGTTAATTAAAACCTCTATACAAATGTCATATGAAAGGTATGAGAATGTTTAACGTGAATTTTTTTAATATTTCTAGTTTTATTTTTATTTTTTATTTTTTTTTATATTTCCCTAGCGCGGGGCTATGAATGTTGTGTTATTTATTTACTAAGTTGTTTTGATTGTTGCAAACATGGTTGATATTGAGGGAATATAGGAATTTTAACGGCCTGATACCAAAATAACAACAACTCACTGTTAGGAGTCACATGGATACCTACAGTGTAGTGTGGTTACCAAATTATAAAGAATATCATATTATCATTTGCGACGCATGGCTTTGCGATATATGGTACAATCATTACTAGCTTGCTGTTCGACGACGAAAACAGACATTGTTTAGAGAAGACTTGAAGTAACTTTTTTTTTAACGCACGCACTCAACATAAGTATAAGTATAATATGAAGTATAAGTAAGTATATGTAATATTCATCTTAGTATATAATTTATTTTCACACCATTCATACAATTTCCCCAAATACATCATCAACCTTAGTATTTCTTCTTTTACAGTTTTAAAGTCATCGGAAAATAAAAAAATATTTTCTTATATTTTCAATTTTTTCTTCTTTTACTGCGAGAGGAATTACTAGTAAACATTGACTGTACACTTGACAACTGTCGCCACAGGAATTCGAACCTTCGATCTCTTATCTCTCTTGAAAAGTAACCGTTGTCCAACATGGTGGTAACACCGCTCTAAGTACTCCAAAATATACTAAGTACTAAATAAACACTAAGTAAAAAAATAAAACCAAAAAAATATTCTATATTGCCAAGAAACAAAGTAATCTTATTTATATTAAATTATGACTAAAGTACAATTCTTTCAAAATAATTTTCAGAGCATAAATCAACCTCTGTTATTTGGTGTAAATGCAAGCCTGTTAAATTCGAATCATTAACAAGAACTAATTAAAAGAAAAGTAAAAACGTTATTAACCTTCCTTAGAAAAATATCCTATGTCTTCTACGTTAATCTCCTCCGACATACTTATTGTTATTAATAATACCTACAGTAATTTTAAGATTCCGCCTGTCGGACCTGGCTTGAAGGCGACAGTAATGTAATGATAGATATATGTGTGTATCTAGATCTTGTCTGTTTTCCACGTCACATATTCAAGCTAAGTAATGATTGTTTATTACGCAACGCAATGCGCATGCGCACATAATAATAATAATGTGAGAAAGATCATGGCCCATTTGCGTATAAAAACCACATTAATTTTAAATTACGCAGTTATACAGGGTGTCCCAAAACTACCACGACAGAGCGACACTGTAGGTAGGTGAGAAAAAAATAATTTGACCATAATAAAAGTCTTTTGGTTTTCGAGTCATTGGCACTTTTTTACTTTTTTGGAATAACTCTACCTTTTGTTGGGTTTTATGCTACTATTGCCAGGGTTAGCTCTAGATGGGTGAAATCTGAATAGTTTTTCCATGTACTGCAAGTAATATTTCACTGAGAAATATCATAAAATATGAAAAAAGTTATTAATTTGGTTTACTTCGTAAAAAGTTAGACAAGATTTTTGTACAACTAGTGTGAAAAAAAAATGTATGAAACTGAATTTGCTAATTCAAAACTGCTCCACTTAATGCAAAATCAGACACGGTACAACAATATTGAGAATTGCGACAAGAACTTTTGATGAACGAGCTTTTTAGACGCCTCAAACTCATATGAGAAATTTCTCGAGCTGCTTCTTTGACTCGTCGTCGCAGTTCGTCTCGTGTGTTAATAGCTTTAGAGTAAACTTTATCTTTTAAGCACCCCCAATAAGGAGGACACCTCCACCTCGAGGAGACTCAGATCAGGCGATCTTGGTGGCCACTAAATTGGTCCCAATCAGCCAATCCACCTTCGTGGGAACGTTCGAACGGTGCGAGCGTACTGGGCTCGACACCCATCACTTTGGAACCACATTCTTCTTAGCAATGCTGTTGGCACATCTTCGAGAAGAATCGGCAATTCATTTTCTAAAAACTCTAAATAATGTTCACCGTTTCGGTTCCTTTTTAAAATTCGCTGCGCGCTAGACTTTGGAATGCCAGTCCGTCTTTCTATCTTCTGACACTTTCTGCAAAACTGTTTCGTCTGCTACGGTACGAGGTCTTCCTCCACCATGATGGCCAGAGATCCTATCTTCCCTGTAGCATCAATCCTCATTATAGTCTCATGGACCGGTGCTCTACGGTTAGGAAATCTTTCCGCATACAATCTTGCTGCTAATCTTGTATTTAATGAGACGTTGCCGCGAGCAGAAACACGTCTAGTATCGCCGTAAATTAGGTACATGTCACTATGTCGTGACGACAGATTGTCGTGCAGTTTACAGTGTCGTAGCTTGTATATTTAAATTAAGTTGTTTACATATAGCACGACACGACAGTCGTTCAACGATAAAAAATCGTCCACGACTAATAGTCGCTAGACACAGAGGAACAGGCTAGACACGACAGTCGTCGAACGATAATAAATCGTGTCGACATAGTGGGAACGCGCCCTCAGCAAACTCACTATGATTGAATTCGGGGTTTGCTCCAATCGCATTCCGTTGATCTGCCATTTTAATTTTAAAGGCAGTATCCGGAGGCGCAGTCGTCGATCCTGTGATCGACGACTGCGCGACAAACAACACGATCCAAATAGTAAGCAAATCAGGGTCAAAAGTAATGCCAAATTGTTGATATGATCACTTAAGATCTATTTCGATCGTTAGCAAATCAAAGTCCAAAGTGATGCCAAGTCGTCGAAAGTTTAGAAACAGAAGCAGTGATAAACATAAAACGCGTGCGTAGCACAAAACAGAAAGGTACGTATGGCACTAACGAGCCGAGCCCAACCAGACCCGATCAATAATTTAACACAAATTTGTTTAGAAACCAATTCAGCTACTAGGATGTTGATGACGAAAAAGATTACATGACTACGTTCTTGTCAAAACTCTCAAGAGTATTGTACCATTCCTGATTCTGCATTAAGTGGAGCAGTTTTAAGATTATTAGCAAATTCAGTTTCATACAATTTTTTTCACAAAGTTAATGTTTAACTTTTTACAAGGATATGAGGTAAACCAAATTAATAACTTTTTTCGTATTTTGTGATATTTCTCAGTAAAATATTACTTGCAGTGCCTGGAAAAACTATTCAGAATCCCCGAAATAAAAAAATAACAACCATCTGGAGCTAACCCTGGCAATAGTAGCATAAAACCCAACAAAAAGTAAAGTAATTGCAAAAAAATAAAAAGTGCCAATATCTCGAAAACCAAAAGACTTTTATTAAGGTCAAATTATTTTTTTCTGGTAGGAATAGAGCTCATATACCTACAGTGTTACTCTGTCGTGGTAGTTTTGGGTAACCCTGTATATTTTATGTAAAAAAATATTGAAAATCTGCAGGGCAAGAAAGATTTGATATTAAACATATTTTTAATTGTATTAACCCTAATTAGGTTATTGTCAGACTTCCTATCAAAGTAAATGTCATTATACTCGCGATCCATGCGCGGTCAGTTGTAGTAGAAATAAGATCGATATCGTTCTCTAGGTGATCAACAATAAATACAAAATACGCAAATATTTCGCACTAACATACATTGTTTATATTTTAACTGCCTCTGTGGCCGAACGGTTACCATACCGGACTGCCACGCAGAGGTCCCAGGTTCGATTCCCGGGCCGAGAGAAATACTTATATGACCTAAATATATTTCTCTCGTGAGTTTGGGTGTAATTTGTGCTGTTAAAACCAGCCAACAAGCTCAGAATAAACGAATATAATAATAAAATACGGAAATATAATACATAATACGGATATAAAAAATAATAATCTGAAAAATAATGTAATGTGCCAGACAACCTCACCAATTATCTTTTTATTTTTATGATACCAAATACGGGACGAACAAGTCGTGCGTTTGCTGGTAAGCGATACGCATATCCACAGCAGTTCTGAGGGGCAATGCCACCGCGCCCGTCACCCTGAGACATAAGTTGACAAATCCTACCCTTCAAAACCGGAACGTAGTAACGTAGAACGGAAATATTAATGTTTGGCGGCAGAAATAGCTAAGGTAGCAGTACTTCCCTAGGCGAATTCTTTCATAAGGAGCTCTACGCTGCTAAATTATCTGGTTTCAAATTAGGGAATTCTCTGTAACGGATTCCCTCGAGGCGCTACCCAGAATACGCGAGACCTTCTCATCCAGCACCCACAGAGCAAACCGTTGGGCCGTCGGGTCGAGGTAATCAATAATAGTAAATTTTATTTTGTCACAAATTAACAGCAATGATTTCTATGGTATCTACATAAATAACTACATTCTTATGTTCAAATCCTGATTGCAGCCATTATCGTTTACTTGTAGAAACGATTAATTTTGCCTTTCAGAGCAACATATACATTTTGTTTTCGAAACGTTTTTGGAATTTATCTCATTCTCAGTTGTTAAGTAGCAACTTAAACTGTAAAAATTAATGCAAGAGAATGAATGCCTGCCTAACTGGTAGGCAGCTTATCTGTGCATCTCGCCAATAAAATATATAAAAGTTATTCGACATTAATAGCTTTTGTTAGGTAGTAGTCGAGACGCTCTTAACGCTCGTTGGTCCACCGATCTGTCATGATTTTACGTTTGGCAGTATAAGAACTTACTTTTTTGTTTGACAACAATGATCTTATATACGTATGTGCTCATTGTTGTACAATCTGCACAACAGTGGCGTTGAGCTGTTTACTCACTATACGTATGATGAATCCGTGATGAATCAGGTATAGTTGTTGAATTATATATAAGATACAAGAATATAAATTAAATATCTGCGTTTCTATAATAATACCAGTGCGTCTACCACGATTTACTGTAACAATTGTCGTTAGGAACCGCATAAATTACTTCACAATTTTGTACAAACAATACAAACAATAGTTTTATACTTATTCCTTAAACATTACAAATTTTATACACAAGATATATGTCAATTTAAGTCCTTCCTTTTTTATTCCAGAACTCTACATTTTATATATCTAAATTATATCACTATATTCATTTATCGAAATTTGTAATTAATTAAAAAAGGAAAATTGATCCTGGTCGTCACAGTCTTTTGACCTGGCATTAATACACAAAAAAATAAGTTCGAATTGAGTACTCCTCCTTTTTGAAGGCGGTTAAAAACTGGAGCAGGACTATTTTGCACGATTTCATCTTCACTGGGTTTTCGGAGTGGCAAATTAATTTACATATAAAAAGAAATATATATAGTTTAGACCAGCATTTTGCACTACCTCTAGCGCTTATTACCTACATCTGTCATACAAATGTGTCATGTGGTTATTTCAAATTGCAACAAATTAATCAATTAATTTTAAGATTTACTACAATGAGTCATACACACACGCGCACACACACACACACACACACACACACACACACACACACACACACAC
>NW_020654080.1:11461738-11477466 GCF_003589595.1 Hyposmocoma kahamanoa | reverse complement strand
CACACACACACACACACACACACACACACACACACACACACACACACGCACGCACACATGTTATTAGTTGATATAAGGTGTTAGACACAGACGACAGCTATCGGAGGCGGCGTGACCGTGACATGCACCCGTTCCCAGGACGAATATACCACATTCTCTGCAAGGTCGCCACTAACTGCCTGCGTGGATTGCTGGCTATGGATTGCTTTACGTAACTATTCTCTTTCCACACACCGTTCGCTGTCACCCGACGAAAACTGGTTAACTATTTCTTTTTTCATAATACACTATCGTAAGTTTTTAACTTTCACGCGTGTCCAATTTCTTTGTTTCATATCAACTTTCTCAATCTTCACGGAATTTTAGGTGCATTTTCTATCCTGAATCCGTTCTCGTTTTAGAAAAGTTACCAAGGCCATAGTTTAAATTACGACGTAATTAATTTTTTAGGGTTGAAAGTCAAGCTGTCAGATTAGGTAACAACGTGGGCAGTAAGTCTATGACCTGAATTTGATTGGTGGTAACCTATGTTACGTTAAGCCGCGCGGTCGCGGTGACCTCGCGCCCTCTAGACCAGACGCTATGGCGCATGCCGCATGCCGCGCTGCAAGGTCACGTTATACGCACATTACATTTAGTATGCATCATAGAGCCCGGACTGACGTATCAATCAATAAGCCGAAACAGCTGAAGCTAGAAATTTGAAAATTTAACCACGGTAGTTATCTTTTATATTATTGTTATGTAAGCATAGAATAAGAAAAAATATATCAACATTCGTTTCTCTATTATATGGAAATTCATACACATAAAAGGTACATAACTTAAGAAACATAAAAAAAAGGATTTAGGCGCGTTTTAAGAGATGTAAAAAATGTGTAATTAAATAGTTTTTGCAACATCAACTAAGGGTCAAGTAATGGATGAAATTTTGTATCGGAGTCCAATTTTCGAAATTAGAAATATGAAAATTCATCGTTAAGCTTTCTGTTGCGAATTAAATACGTATTTCATTGTTTTTTCAAATCAACGTTAAAGTTGAAATATGGCAAGAAAGTTAATGTGGTTAGGAGTGGTATTTAAAAATGACATCTCCCAAAAAATATACATTCCTGATATTCATATTCTTAATTGTTTACTAATTTAATATCTGCAAAAAAGAACATCTCTTTACTTTAAAGTCAATAAACTGAAACATCTGAAATAATCCAGACTGATTGAATAGTCATTTACAAAAGTTCCCAAGTTCTAAAACAATATATAAGTGTTTTGAGAAAAAATAGAACAGTCAAATTTTATTCTTAGTTCATCCTAAACATAATATAATATCAATATATATGAATTATCGTAAAATAAAACAATTAATTTTGTACTTTAAAAAAAAAGAATGAAACACTTTTTCCAAGTTAAAATAAAAAGAAAGATTCATTTCATTGCGTAATATGGAAAACAAAAAGTGAAGAAGGAAAATTGTTCTATAAACACACAGCGCGTTGTATCGTGACCTTGACTTGCATTCATTTTGACTTGGACTCTCAAACCACTCGAGCTAAGCAAAGGCACCAGGTTTTCCACAAGAACGTTATCGAAGCTACTGTGCTAACTGGCACTGCAAACGATAAATTTATACCACGAATACTTATATCATCGGCTTATACACTTTATTTTAAAAGTTTACAGTTTTCCTTAAAAGTATATTTTGTTATGACAGTTAAGAAATCCCAGGGCAAATGTTAAAACTACCAGGAATAGACTTACAAGAGAAATGTGTTTTATATGGACAATTTTATGTCGTATTCTTGTCAGCCCTCATAAGAATCGGGCGATTTTAGCGCCACGCGGTGGACCTACAAATGTTGTCTAAGAACAAATTCTTCAATAATCTACATTGAATGAAAGAATGCATAGTTATTTATAAAAAAAAAATAGTATAACTCTCATAATGACTGCCTAAAGTGAGTGCTGTTTAACGCTATTCACATTCTTATTGGTTGATGGATCCAAAGTCATATATTTGTATTTTCAGTTTTGTTAGTATATAAAATATACAAATATTTAGTATATAAATATATCAAGCATTCGAATCGACCGCATGCTACAGCTCGTTAATAAATAGAATAAAATCAATAAAGAATATCTTGAAATATCAATGTTCGCATGATTTGATCTGTATCTTCAATAATTCGACATATGTGAGGCGCACTATAAGGTTCCGGAATGAATAAGAAAAAAATACTATAAATGGTCTGAACTGAATTTATTGTTTCTCAAAATATTCTCCGTTAGCGTTAATGCACTTTTTCATACGAATGAACCAATTTTGAAAACATTTATGCCCCTCCTCCGTGATAATCTCTGAAACATATTTTTCATACTGTTCGACAGCCTCTTGAGGTGATGAAAATCGTTGACCGCGTAACTGGTTCTTAATTTTTTTGAAATAAATAAAAGTCACAAGGTGCCAGGTCGGGACTGGACGCGAGATAGCTCTTAAGGTCAACGTTGTTCACCTTAAAAATTAATTTGTCTGTCTGGCCGTGTAAGAACTGGCATTATAGTGGTGCAAAATGATACGACGTTTACGGTTATTTTTACGGAGTTTGTCAATAACTTCCGGCAAACAAATGGTCGTGTACCAATTCACGGTACAACGATTCTTCAAAGCAACAGCAGCCACGTGTCTAGTTTTATTAAAAAAGAAGCAATCATCCGCTTGGGGTACTTTGCACGCGCGCCACTTTGGTTGGTATCGGCTCATCTCGAAAGACCCATACGCTCGATTGTTGTTTTGTTCTGAGATCGTAACTGTAAATCCATGTTTTATCACCTGTTACTATGCCCCACACCACGCCCCTTCGTTGAATATGGTAAGCATAGCATTGCACCAAGTGACGTTATCCGTTTTTTAAGCCTCAGTCAAATTGTGTGGGATCCAACGAGAGCACAGCTTTTTCACACCCAAATGTTTGTATAGTATTGATAGATTGAACTCGTACCTATCCCCAAAGATGCCCGAATCTCATGGTATTTCACATGCCTGTCTGTTTTGATCATACGGCGCACAGCATCGAAGTTTTTGTTGTTCACAACAGTGGACGGGCTACCATCACGAAATTCGTCACTGAGATTCACACGACTGCGTTTGAATTCTGCAAACCAGCTATAAATAGTCGTCTTGCATGGTGCTTCATCGTCAAAAGCAGTTTGAAGCCAAGCGAAGCTCCGCTGAGCTGTTATTTTACACTTAAAGTCGTAGATAATCATATTACGAAAATTTTCACGAGTTAAATCCATGGTGATGTAGACAACCAATTTGTTAAATAACGCCACAATGTAAAACCAAGTGACACTCAGATGGAATAAACTGTATTTTATAGCCAACGAGTTCCATTTTCAAATATTGTAATTAATTTTTAAACATTGTTTATGTAAGTGGCCAGCTCCGGAAACTTATATTGCGCCCTATGTAAATAATCAAGGATTAATGTTGTAAAAACGGTTTGCTTGTGTGTCATTTGATTTGTGCCTTTATTATTTTATTGTGCAGTTACGGCATTTTGGTCTTTAAAATATAAAAATAATATTAGTCGTATGATTTGTCTCCGATTGGTCTTATATCAGATAATCTGAATAGTCATTGTTTGGGTACTGTAAAGGCTCCGACTTCTAAGTTTTGTTGTTTCAATTTTACGCTGATTTCTGAACATATTTATGTAATACCTGTTTTCGTATTATTGAACAGTATGCAAGTTAGTATACCAAAAGCAATGCAATATTATAACATATGCGATCATGATAAACGGTGTGAATTTATGTATGCGAACGTAAAGTACAATTTATTTGAATTCTAGTAATATCTATGTGAAAGTATATAAGGAAGGCTGTAAATATTCTGAAATTAATGGTATAATGATGTGTGGTATTATGTTGTTCATATTCCTCGCTCAGAGTGTCCTAATGAGAGTGGATTGTATGCAAGACAATCCGAGAAAGATGGCTTGGGGTTATTATGACGAAACGGACTATAACAAGGTACGTTTAGAGCCCCTTTAAGTGAATGTATTAGTAGCGTAAGCTAGATTAAATACCCTTACTTTTACAATACTACGCATTTCATAAAAAATATAGTCTACAGAGGAAAACTTCACAGTTTAATAAGTTAAGTTTAAGTCTCACAATAAATTTTAATCACTCTTTTACTCATGCTTCTGCAAAAGCAGGGTAGGGATGGTTATAGTTTGTGACTTGTTAGCAGCCCGCAGATTTTTTATCTCCATCTCACCAGATGGAAAGTGACGATGAGGTCGACAATGAAGCATACACACCTAAATAATGCCTATTTACTCGTCCTCAAAAGAGAATATTAACAAAGTAACCACATGTGTACAAGGACACATCAATTGGAAGCGGACAACATTATGCGAGAATATTCTCTAATGACTAATGATATTTTATACTTTGATTCATCTTGCTTTACAGTTAACTACTTTAAACATTGCACATCAAATTCAACAAAAACCTTACTTAAATAAAGAACATACGGCTGCTTTGTGTTGTGATTATGAAGAAATCACTACTGAGGTGGTCTCTGCCGAGGAGGACGTTATGGCGACTATTACTGAGCTAAGAAGTAAATGTACAGACATTTTGTCTCTAATAAAGACATTAAAATAAGTATAATACATATTCTATTCCCAGTCAACGCGATATCATAGCGACTTTTCACAAAAAAAAAATAGTACGGCAACTATTATTTTCTGGTTAGGCTCGAATAATTATGTATAATTGTATGTTTTGCACAGAAAATTCAACACTATAAAGTAAACTTTATAAAACATTGTGATATTCAATAAATTGAATATCACGATATTTTTCTATCATTATATTGTTAATATGATAAACTAAACAATAAAGTTAACAACCATAAACAAAGATCTGCAACAAGCACGTAGAGAAATTCGTAACATCTGCTGGTTCGTTTCGTAGCTCAGTTGGGAGAGCGTAAGCCTTCATATGGCGAGTCCAGCCTAAATGAAAGGTTTTTTGTGTTCGATCTTGTAATACATTTATTCAATATCATAATGTTTTACTATCATGATAATATTACTACTGGGAATAAAACTTTTTTTTTGTAAAATTACGCAACTACTTTTTATAATCATTATTAATACGAAAATCGAACACAAAGAAAGATTCCTTCGATCCAGCTGGATTCGCATTCGATCTTTATGTTAATAAATTATAACAAATTCAAGAATATTTTGCTATACACATGAAATAAATATTTATATCATAAATCAAATAAATATTTCTTTCAGCAACACAAGTTTTCCAATGTCCAAAGGGCAAGAGCTTGTTCAGCATCGAAGATTTGAAAAAAATTATACTATACGTCGTCAATACGACAAACATCGAATGTGAAATTGATGACTTTTCACATGCAACCGCTGGGACTGTAATAGAAACATATACGACAAAATTAAATAACTTCCTCGGATGGTATACGGAGCGACCAACACACTTAAAACATATCTTACAACATATAAACGAAATACATAACGATATTCAAGAGAAAGTGGACAAATTATCCTTGGCTATGAGGGATTTTAAGAAACAGGAAGATAATTACAATTTGCTAGACAACGTTTTTAAGTTTCTAAAAGATCAGTTTAATAAATCAAAACAACTTTGTACAATCTGTGAAGACAGCGAAACATGTACGTTAATAAATTTAAATTTAGGACTATGGACTATTGTAATTGGACTTGGATTGTAACGGATGTAATTGGAGCTTGGGTGCTCAAAGAGCATTTTATCTTGCTCTAGACCTTGTATTTTACCTATTAAAGTGTGGTATTCCATAGTTTAGCTTTTTTATATAACACGCAAATATTCTCTAAAAATTTTAATTTCATTACATTCTTCATAGTTTTTTAATATATATTTTTCGTCACAAATCCTACCCATAATTAGGCTTTATGGATAACTACTATAGTTACACCAAGATCATGGGTTCTATTCCTGTTAAGACCAAAAAACAGCTTGAATTTTTCTAAATTTATTTGGGAATTGATATTTTTGGAAGAGCCCTTAGGAAAATGTCCATGATACCGTATTCATACTATAGCATATTCATATTAAGTGACACTCAACAATTATTTATTATAAAAATATTTATTTTTATTATTTCAGTGAAAAGTTTGAAGCTATCACAGAGATTATCTCGAAGTATACCATATGAAAATAAAGAATACTACTGTGACAATGTTGATACTGTTTACAATATAATTATTGATAGTATGACGGAGTTTGAAGTCTCTACAATTGATGCAATAAATCTACAAATTCAAGAGTATGATTTACATTTTGCTTATAAATTAACAGAATTTTCAAATAAATTGAAAAATATCGCAATGAAGGAATTTGATACTAATATGTACGATATATTAAGCCTATTGGACAATTACCTTCAATACAATGAAATTATAGAAGAGATATCAAATGCAAATTCAGCCTATTTGCAAAATCAGTTACTGACTATTGATATAGAGTTACCCCATTTGAAAACAAATGTCCATAGATTACGAGAGATTTGTGTTAAAAAATGCCAACTGAAACCAGAACATGTATTTGTTAAGAAATTACTTTCTAGTACCGCAGAAAGATTACCGTTCATTAATCATGATCTAGAAAATTCTTCTCGTTCTCTAACAGTTCCACAACAAGATCACCAACTGACAGACCAAACAACAACCAACAGAACAACAGACCAAAATATTCTCGATGAGCTACTTAAAGAAATACAAAAAGACATTCGTGATAAAGTTAATTACAGCTATTTAAATTTATTTGAAGATTTAAATGAAAAATTAAATACCGACGACACGGACTTGGTCAATAATTACTTACTAAATCTTGAAGAAATTAAGTTAGAAATCCATGATCTCGCTGAACGTACTATTGAGAAGTTTAAAAAATTAAAGATTGCAACTCCTGAAAACCAAGTGGAAATAGTTAAAATTTTATCCCAGAACTGTAAAGCATTGCAAGAGGACGTACAAAATTTGAAAATAGAATTAAATGAAATGTTGCTAAAAATTGACAAACAAATTTAAAATTATTTTTAAAATTTAGATTTCAAATACTTATGTGGCTTGAAGACGACAGAATTCATATACACATATTTATAGTTAGTTTATCGCCTCTTTTAGTTGTTATATTCGTGTAACTAATATAAACAGATAATCAAAAGTGGCATTAAGTTACGTCATAAATTACTTGTTTACATTATAATACTCGATTAGGCGATATTTGTAATTATTCTGAGCAAATAACTATACTTTTAATACCATCCATTTTCATACTACTTTAGTTAACTTCAATGCCTTTGCCATTTGCAATGCCAATGCCAAACTTTATATTTTTTTCTTACGACACAATACATTGACTTACAAATAAATGGACGACGGGTCTAATACAAAAACGACGAAAAAAATGTCCCAAGTCAACCTATTTAAACGTAGTGACATGTAAAGGAATATGAAAAAGCTGAAACGTTGAATTTAAATTGTAATGTCATCGCAGTACTGTCTAATTTTGCTTGCTTCGCTGTCAGTCGAACAAACAAAAACTAAAGCGTGAATGACGCTCTGTATACGATTTTAACGCCCTATAAGTTCGGACACTTTTTAGCGCGGACCCGACGTCCATATAATTGTAAGTCAATGACACAATAGAATCCTTTTGTAGATTGTGGTCAGTTTTGCCATCAATTATTTACTTTGCATTTAGTTTTGCCATCACTTAACGAGTTACAAATTTTAAGCACATGTATTTTTAAGGGTGAGCGACCGGGTATATTCCTTTTGTGATTGCGATTACTCATCCAGCTCCTTTCAATAAATCTGAATACGTGTAATTGCACACGCAACCGTTTACAGAGATACTTACTTAGTGTGAATAAAATTTCGCTCGAGTGTTCGAGGAGAGGAGAGTAACGTCACAATTAAGTTGTATGAGCGGACCAGCACCAACGGAATCCTAACCACACTGTCCAAGCACTGGGACTCGCCTATGATGTATATATAGGTGATCGCAAATGATCGTAAGTGATTTGTAGTTATTTTTATTTTTATTTTATATTTTACTTTATTATTACTCTGAATTTTAATCTTTTCATTTTTAATTTTACTTTTTAGTTATTTATTCTAATTTCCATTTTTAGTAATAAATTTTTAAGTCAAACTTTTATTTTTGTCTTTAATTTCCAAAATATGTTATCACCAGTTTATTGTAATTATAGTAATTATTGTAATTGACAAATATGGGCCCAATTGGTTCAAATAAATTATTATTATTTTGGATATCTGTTTTAAACCCTCGCCTCTCCCATGGCCTAATAGATTATATTATTATTATTATTATTGTTTTGGATACCTATTTTATTTATTATTATTATGACGAGTGTTGCTTATACTTCGCGAGTAAAATCATTATGGATCACATTGTTTTCACGCGATTGATTTATCGTAAGCTATATTCAATATATAACTCAACAAACATGGTTAATCGTTTATTACCAGAATTTAACTGCAGTATAAAGCATCAAAAATTGAACAATGTTTATAAAGCATGTGTTGGTCATAGGACTACTCGCTCGCTAGTTTATTAGCCTGCGCGATTTTCCCTTTCGGGCTGGACAAATAAGTCAAAATCGTCATTAAAATGCAGCATCACGGTTTCGGCGATGTACAGGGCGGTATCGCGGGCGAGGCGAGGGGGCAGGGTGTATGCACCGTCTGGCGGCAAGGACGTCTGGACGCTGCAACGCCCTCGCGAGTCGCGACCTGCGTTTGCTGTAGCAGCCCGCCGCAACGGCGGCCCACTCACTCGCTCTTCAAACACTTGCATTCTCTACTTTGACAAAATCATAACATAAAAAAATTATCGAGTTCTTAGGTTTTCGCGATTGTTACACATAGGAAATGAAATTATTTTTCCGGATTTAAATCGCGTATATTTGTTTTTTCAAACAAACCCATTCAAATTTCTATACTGTATAAAACTAGGTGCTACTGAGATATTATTAAGACACTTTAATTGTAACTTGAAGTCAACGATTTTCTCCTAATTTATTGTTCAATTGTTTAGGAGATAGAGTGCCTAGTTTGGGAGATAGGGTGATAAGGAATATGTACTTGCACTTGTATCAAGAAATATTTCATTTAATTTCATTTCAACCGTTTATTTTGGGCGTATCATTACCACTGCCAAAACTTGTTGTAGAACTACAATGATTATTTCGTAACTAGGTACAGCAGAGCTGAGACTAAAATATATAATACGCGACACTCATTTATTTTTATAATAGTGTTTATTGTGATGTTTCAGATTATCAAAAGTAAATTGCATTTGTATGCAAATTACTTTTCTTTGTCTATTTGTTATAGTTTTAAGTTTAAAATGTTATAATATTGTAGTTTTTAAGCTCAATCATATCATGTGTCTCGGCGAACACAATAAAATTTTCTTATTCTTATTCTTAATAGTAACTCTTGTGAAAAAAGTCGATGAAATTTTGATTTCTAGTTGACGATGTTACTGAGGTTTTATCAAATGTCTTCGATTACCTAATATAACTAAGTAACATTGTTTTTTTTTTGCAATCATCTGGATTCTAAAGACTGCAGTCGAGTAGACAATTTTTCCGGGATATTTAGTTTGGCGTATCTTTGCTCTACCTATTAAATCGTAAAATAAAGTAGATGTATATTTAACTTTTTTTAGTAAATACAGCAAATTTTGAATAATGCCGCAAAATAATAGGTAAGTTAGTTCAACGGCTATAATTTCCAGGAATAATTGTTTATTTAATAAAGAAGGTTTTGGTTTCAAAATTAAAGTCAAATAATCATTTATTCGATAAGTAAAATTTTTACACTTGGTAACGTCATTTTTAAGCTACTGTTCGTTCACCACGTTGCCCTCCCTAAGAACAACGGGCAAGAAACTCTAGGGATTGCTCTTTTCAAATAAAGTTAAATGCTATGGAATACACTTTGAATCATAATTGTGTGGAATCTAGACTAAATTCTACCGTCAAAGTTCCAACGCCTTGCCATTTACTCCGTAATATTCTAGCTTCCCAACAAGAGTAATATGGTCCACACAATCAAATGCTTTTGAGAGGTCAAAGAAAACCCCAATAGCATTCTGGGACCTTTCCCAAGCATCAAATATACGTTTTAGTAGCGCTACCCCCGCATCACTAGTGGATCTACCACTAGTAAACCCGTATTGTTCACTATGAAAAATGTGGTTTCTACCGAAATAAGACAGTAATTGACTCAACATAACCTTTTTGAAAATTTTACTTAAATCTGGTAAAATTGAAGTAGGCCTATAGTTGCTAGGATTAACTTTCCTACCGCTTTTGAATGAGGGAATAACCTTGCTGTATTTCATTAAATCGGGAAAAACACCTTCGTCAACGCACCTATTAAAAGCTACAGCTAAATGTGGTGAAATTAGACCAATAATTGAGTCTATAACTTTAGTTGATATGCCCCAGAGATCTTCAGTTTTTTTAACATGTATAGATTTAAAAGTTTTGGCGATGTCTTGTCGATTAACATGATGAAAATTAACTATAATGTCACAAACATTACCATTTTTCTTTAGGAGATCAATAGCAAGAGAAGGAGAGGAATTTAATGATTCTGTAGTGTTTACGGCGATTTCCGAAAAGAACGATTCTTGAATCGTTGAAGCTCTTGAGCTTGGGCCACCTCATCTTTAGATTTTATAAGTTTGCCGTCTAATTCTAGAACTATGTCTCTATCATGTTGCGTAACCCTCCCTGACTCTTTATTTATTATACTCCAAGTAGTTTTAGTTTAATTTTTGGATTGTCTAATTTTATCGCTATGAAACTTAACCTTAGCATTTACACATACTTTTTAAAATATTTTTGAATAATTTTTAACATATTCTATAAAACTGGAATAAGTATTATAAGTTTTCATAGCGTATAAGCTCATACAAACGAGACCTACTCTTAGGAATGCCTACTGTTGCCCAGTCATTGAATTTAGTCTTCCTATGGAAAGTTTGTGGTTTTCGGTTTAAATACATTATGAAATTCATTTTTAACACAAACTAAATATCATGTGTTCAAACGGTAATCACAGATTTAGTTTTAGTTATTGTGAGCTTCACTTCAGTCAATTATTTTTTAATATTTATCTGTAAACTAAGTTTGACGACCTCTGTGGTCATACGTCGTTGTTTACAATTTCCATAACACATGCTTTAGCTATTTACTTTGAGATCAGAGCAACGTATGTGATGTTGCCTAGTATTTATTTATTTATTTGTTAAATCACTTTATTTCCATTCAATTTGTTATCTATAATTAAAGATATAAGGTAATCCTGTATTTGCGTGTATTCATGACAAAAAGCTTTATTTAAAAATAAGAAACACGTAATGGTCAAGTAACTTGTGGTGACATCATAAGTTGGACGTCGACTCTCCGACGATCACTTTTTGTGCATTGTGCAAAGGCAGACATAGACAACGGTAATGAGATTCCACATGAAAAACGATAGACGACACACAAAACATGTCTGCGTTGTAACTATATGTAATTAACACAACCTACCTACCTATTGCGGTGATATTTTCATGTCCAGCATTTAATCGGGTTTATTGTAATGTAATTGGTAAAGTATATTGGTGATCAATAAATAAAATCTAAGATTAAAATCTTAGACTTCACTACTTTGAAGCTGAAAAAGTCAGTGTAACCAGTAAATACATCCTTTACTAAAGGAGTTTCGTAACTCTACGGTGGTAGAATAAAGCAAATTAATATGTCAAATACTTTTAAGATCAGGAAGCTCAAATAATGCTCATGGAATAAAAATGGGTTTGCATTTCCGCCATAGTTTTGAATCTACAAAAAATACTAGGTATTTATTTCTCTACAAAATGCTACAAAATCCTAGGCAGGCATTGTTTTGACTCTACAAAATACTTTACTATAAAACCAACGTCACTGTTATCCCGTATAATTTACGACTTATTGCTAAAGACAAATAGCACAGAAAAAGTCTCTATTCAGTTTTTGTTTTAGACCTATTGAATATCATATATTTTCAATACAACTAAGAGTCAACTTTGAAAAGTCGATGTCACTGCATAAAAAAGTATGTCAACTTTTTGTGTAGACACGACATCATTCTTGCAATTTGTAATTCAGAAACTTAGCATGTCTTTGTTTAAAACATGATGCACGCTGTCATTGTACTTCATGTCTCCTTGTACCGTGTACCTGACAAATATTTTGCGAGTTGTCAGCAAATTGTTGAGTCATTGTAAGGTCTCGGACTGCGGGCAAGTAAAGGTTGTCAGTTTGCCAGGTAATCTCGGAATCACAAAGAATACTAACTATCATAAATATAAATGATTACTTCAACTTATTATCTTTATACATCGTGTTGACGTGAAAAAAAGACAAAAAGTGTCGACGATAACGAAATAACGATAGCCCATAGTCATAGATGTCTTTGTATTTCAACATCTATTCTAATTTTGTTAATAACTTAGTGTTTGGTTACTCTATACATTGTGTATAAAAATATTGTTAAAATAAAACCATAGCAGGCTTACCTGATCATAACGCCTTCGTTCTTAAATGTCACTAGAACGTCATGACGTGTCACGTCCGAGCCTTGAAGGGAAAACAGGTCCTTCCGGACTTCGCTGCGGTACAAGACCAACGTTTTAGTACGCATCCGGTGACTCTCACAGCATTTTCACGCCACTGCCCAAACAGGGCTTCCATCTTACCACTCCCCCTCTGCCCCGGGCCCAACCCCGCTCCAACCACGCAATTCCTTTTTGGGGCAATTTTTATTGCTCACGTACAATGCTTTGTTTACTATTCCGATGAGCCATTTTGACCTTACTAAACTTGTTATCGGTAAACCTATAAGAGCCGAGGCCAACTTTCATTTTGTTATTCAGACATCGGGCATATATGACACACGTGAATGTTATACGAGACATTGACATGATGTTGTAAAACGTGCCAATATAATATACACCATATTTCACTTCAGTAAAGTGAATAAAAATAAAACGCAATAAATTTCTGTCTCTGGTTAAACCAGACTCTATGCCAAACTAATCAGGCACTTATTGGTTTTTATTTCCATGAAAGTCGGCTTGAAAATGAAAATTATATGTATCCTAATTATTAGCTTAATATGACCCTTATTGTGATAAAACTAGCAAACACAAAGAAAATTGCCAATCATGAATAGTTCACGGCTTTTCCAGTCACTTTCTTTTTTTTCGAAAATATTTATCTGTATGGAAAAATTTGTATTGCGTCTGTGTCATAATGTAAGTAATATTGTAAATAATACGTATAATGTCTTTAAGGGTCGTATTCTAGAACTCTACTCAATGATCAAGTCAGGACTTGAGTATTGCAGTGAGCACTGAAAATCATACTCAAGTCCTTGCCATTAGGGTCGTATTTCCAGTGCTTGAATTCATACTCAAGTCTTCTCAAATCCTGACTTGAGCATTGAGTACAGTTCTGGAATACGACACTAAGTATGGTTTTCTGAGAATTGAAAATATTTCCCCGCTCACATACCGCAACTTTAAACACAAAATATCGTATGTCAAAAACTTATAAGTAGTGATAAATATAATGTATATTTTTTCTAAGACTTCGATTATATGAAACATTATTCTGACTTCTAATCGACTAGACGGTTCCAGTCAGCTGTCCTGTCTGCGGCACTCGGCGCGATTTGAAGCCACCTTCACTGAACAAAGGCTTTGTTAAATTATAAAATCCTCGCAAACAAATGAAAGTCGAGAGTTCAATTCTCCACACAATGCGTCCATTAGTTCATAGCCTCTATAGGTCACTTTGTTCTTACTTAGAATAATTAAACATAATTGTATTACCAAGAATAGAAGAGTGTATACAAAGATAATATAGAATTCAGACTGTTGCCTTATTCGAAACAAAGAACATTCTAGTTTTGAACTATCGTAAAAGCGAGCCCATGTTCGTCGTTTCTGGTTTAGTGGGTTTAAACAAAACAAATCTTTGGTTAAATTCATAAACCTCGTATCCTCCATTAACGTGGAGTTTAGAATAGGCACAAAAAACAGAATTTCTACAAATAATTATATTGCAATCTGTGATTGTACCTTTTATTTTAAACTTGAATTGCCCAATATTGCACTTGAAGGGTAAAAAAGGGATTTCGTCCAGAAACGGAGTTAAAATGTTTTCAAGTTTAGCCGACGAAATACAACTTTAGAAATAAATGATGTGATTATGGTGATTATGATATTACTATTACTCCATCAGTAATTAAACTTCATGTCACTTAGTTTGCTTCATAAACAATATTTAACATACTTTGTAAACTAAAATGTATTTCAATTACAAAGTTGTGTTATTAAATTCACGTATCACATTCCATATAACAATTTTTAATTTATACAAAAATTTTCGCAATTAGAATACTTACAAGGTGGTTTCACGAAGTTGCAATGATAATCATGCACGTATTTTGTCTCAATTTAATAAGGTGCCATAAAAAGAAAACGCTAAAATTTAAAAATCCCAAGTCATTTTAAAATTGCAATTCAGTAAAATATTTTTTAAAGGTTAAAAGCAACTTATGTAAATGCACGAATGAAATTTTGTAAGACATTTAGCACACGGTGATATAACCGGGTGGCAATGGCCAGCGGGGGCGGGGTGCGGGGGCAGCACATTGCACCGCGATGCACCGAATGCAGCCCCCCTTTCCGCCCCGCTCACCCCGCGCCGGCGTCCGACAACCCTTTGTTCTGCTTTTAAATAGTTGATTAGTCTGAATTTTATTGAAATATTTGTTAATGAGGAGAATTGGACGTAGCAGAAAATAATTGTCTAAATAGGTCCTACGACAATTTTAATAATTTTAGCACAGAGACACGGACGGGACTAATAATAATACGTTAATTATCATTCAGAAATGAATATACACGTCTATATAATTGGAGTCGATCATACCAAGTCAAGATATGTATTTTCTGCTTACTCCATCGGTTTAAATGCTTGATAGTATAATGAAAATGCATTAATATGTTATCCGATCATTAAAAAAAAATACTACAAAATTGTTTACAGTATCCATTGTGGGCTACTCGCATGTAAGTTTACTTATGTTTGTCTATTTGTTAATTAAAAATGACAACTGTAGTAGGCACATAAAGAAACAAATTCTGTAATGACTTAAAAGTGGAGACTATCTACTATCTTTACATTTTCACCATAAACAACAGCAAAAACTTCGCTGTCTGTCGTCTGCAATAATCGGTGCATTGACGTGGCGAGTGCACCCATGATCCCAAGTCGATGCGACATGTGCTCATTTGCAAATGCATCCCACAAACGTTGACCCCGCCAGAATGAAAAGAAATTTTAAATCCTTTTACGACTCTGTATTTACTCAAAGTATTAAACAAGACATCGTAACAGCGATGTTTTTGTGTAACAGTGGTTGTGCATAGTTGCCTTATTTTGCGAATCATATTCTTACCTGTGGAAGGATACGAGTTGTACGAATAAACGTGAAAATATTTTTAATTTCAAGGAAAATAAGGGGTTAAAGTATGAAATTGCCGTTTTATTGCAATAGGTTCTT
>NW_020654080.1:11458687-11461338 GCF_003589595.1 Hyposmocoma kahamanoa | reverse complement strand
ATCTTTGGATTAATAATTATTTTTTGAATCTAAAGCCGCGAATATTTGCTTCTTCAATAGTGTTTTTAGTAAGGTGGTTCGTATGAATATTAGATGTAATGTGGTGACTTCACCGTCTTAGTCAGCCGTGACCATAGGACCTGTAAAGGACTCAAACCATTGTTCAAAAAAAAAAATATATATATGGGAGATTTATTTTGACTTACACAGTTTTCTATTTGTTGACACTTTGTCCGAGTACCTATTATGAGTCAAATATTTACATATTCTATCTTTTAAACAAAAAATAAATAATACTGACGTATTACTTTTCACTTTGGAAATCAAAAATAATTATTACTGTGTTGTATTTATCACAGGAAAACAACGTTTACTGTTTTGGACAAAACATTCAAATTACAGTTTTTGTTAAAATCTATTAACGTGACTATGAAAGATATTGTTTGTCACATAAGATTTTGAATATGGAACCCTCGGTGCACAAGTTTCATTTGCATCTGGTAATGCCAGATGTGAATTATGGTATGTTCAGATAGAAAATACTTGTCATATGATATAGAATATAGCTAGACATACGACTTGTATCATTCAACGTTCAGAAAACATACGACGTTATACAATTATTATTTTGACAACCTCCGTGATGGAGTCGCTTGCACACCGGTTTTCATAGGTTCGACACTGGGCTGAGTCGATGTTAAAAAAAAACTTTTCTATATCGTCTCGGGTGTGAGTGTTTGTAGTACCCTAGTCGTTGTTTCTGATTTTTCCATAACACTAGTGCTTTAGTCACTTACTTTGGAATCGGAACAACGTATGTGACGTTGTCTGTTGTAACACTATTTAGAACGGATTTTGTTTAATGCTCTCTTTGTTGTATTGTTCTTTTGCTTTTTCATTAAATAAATAAATTTATTACCATAACTTAGACTGCTAACTTAAAGGCTAACTGCATTAACTGTAGAGCTCCTTATGAAAGATTCGTCTAGAGAAGTACTGCTACCTTGCCTATTTCTGCCGCCAAGCAGTAATGTCAGCATTACTACGTTCCAGTTTCGAAGGCTAAGGGTGCTGGTGAAGTTACAGGCACATGGGACTTGTCAACTTATGTCTCAGGGTGACAGGCATAATGGCAATGCCCCTTAAATCTTTGCGATTTAAGCTCTGAGTAACAGTACGGGTTTACTAGTGGTAGATCGACTAGCGATGCGGGGTAGCGTTACTAAAACACATCTTTGATGCTTGGGAAAGGTCCCAGAACGCTATTGGAGTTTTCTGTGACCTCTCAAAAGCATTTGAATGCGTTGATCATATTACTCTTATTAGGAAGCTGGAACATTACGGCGTAAATGGCAAGGCGTCGAAACTTGTCGCGTCATATCTCGACGGTAGAATTCAGAAAGTAGACATAAATGGAGTGACTTCTTTGGGTTCTCCGGTAAAAATGGGTGTTCCGCAGGGCTCAATACTTGGACCTTTCTTATTTCTGATTTATATTAATGATCTGCCATTCTTTGTTAAGGACTATTGCGAAATAGTGTTGTTTGCTGATGACACATCCTTAATTTTTAAAACGGACAGACATGACATTAACTATGACTATATTAATGATACCCTCTCTAAGGTAGTATATTGGTTTAATGCTAACAATTTATTGCTTAGTGCCAAGAACACAAAATGTGTTAAATTTGAATTACCTAACGTAAAATCGACTAGTCTAAGCATAGAAATAAACAGAGAAAAGTTAGACCTTGTTATAAAGCAGTCTTCTTGGGAGTGACCTTAGATAGTAAACTTCAATGGTTTCCACATACATCTTTCCTGGCCAGCAGATTAAGCTCCGCTGCATACGCAGTACGCAGAATACGTGAGCTTACCGATGTTGGTACTGCTAGACTAGTTTACTTTAATTACTTCCATAGTGTAATGTCCTACGGGATTCTCATGTGGGGTAAAGCGGCAGATATTCAAACCATATTTGTATTGCATAAACGCGCGATTCGTTCTGTGTACCGTCTAGACTCTCGGGTTTCTCTCAGAGAAAAGTTTAAGGAGACTGGTATCGTGGTATCATCATATCTGGTATAAAAAATATACATAATTTCAATAAGAAAGAAAATATCCACAATATTAACCTTAGACCTGAGTCCAAACTCATGGTACCACGATTTCGTTAAACTAAGATAAACATCTCTTTTATGGGAAACTGTATACGTTTTTACAATAACATTCCGGAGCATATATTAAGTTTATCATTTCCTAAGTTTAAAAACTACTGTAACAATATTATGATTGAAGAATCATATTACAAAATTGAAGCCTACGTATTAGATAAAGATGTATGGAAAGACGACACGGCTCCAGTATCCATACAAATTTGATTCAAAGTGTATTCCATAGCATTTAAGTTTATTTGAAAAGAGCAATCCCTAGAGTTTCTTGCTCGTTCTTCTTAGGGAGGTCAACGTAGTGAACGAGCAGTAGCTTAAATGTGACGTTTTCAAGTGTAAATTTATTTTACCTATGGAATAAATAATCTTTGACTTTGACTTTGACTTTGACTTTGACTTTGACTTTAACTTTGACTTTGACTGTGACTGTGACTTTGACTTTGACTTTGACTTTGACTTTGACTTTGACTTTGACTTTGA
>NW_020654080.1:11445649-11458677 GCF_003589595.1 Hyposmocoma kahamanoa | reverse complement strand
TTTGACTTTGACTTTGACTTTGACTTTGACTTTGACTTTGACTTTGAGTGGCACTGCAACTGTTAGGACGGGTGTGTAGCTTCATCAGGCACACGACTTGTTCTTCCCGTCACTTGATATTATAACATATATATACACTTAGTGACAATTCCGACGATTTTTTTTTTTACTAGTAACTACTAGTGAAGAATGGGAGAAGAATATGGAGGACACTGAAACCCTGAGTCAAAATCTACTCCCTGTCCCTAAGCCCCGTCTACTTTATTCATTTTCCCTATTTCAACACATGATGATAAATATTTTGCAAAGAAGGAAAATTTTTGATTTTATGAATACATTGCGTTTACTCAAGTTCTAATATACTTTATTGTTATTAAGACAACTGTGACATGACATGTGACAGACATGAGAACTTAAAAATAAACATTAAACTGATAATGTGCAAGTCCAAACTATAGTTTGAACTTGCACAATTACAATTTACATGATGACAATAACAGGAATATTAAATATTTGACTAAAACAAGCAAATAAAAATTCAACGGTTTTCAAATATATTATTAGATAGTTGAATGAATGAATGAAATATTCTTTATTGCTCTTTAAAAATTCCAGTGACTACGCAGAACAGTAATGATATCACAGAGTAAGCGAATGTACAATAAGCTGCCTTGCTGCTAATTAGCAATTTCTTCCAGACAACCTTAGGATAGAATTTTAACCGCTGGAAAGGGGAGTGCAATCAAAGAATAACTTCTCATGGAAGTACTTTAAATAAATATACCTACAGCCTATTAATAAAACAAATATATGAATAATATAAAATACTCTATAAAACGCTCTACTATTATATAAATCAAATATTTATTTCAGCAGTTAATAGTCGTAAATACTTCTTGCCGTTATTTCATACTAGAAACATTTTTATCAAATTGTGAAATCGACATTATAACTTCAATCTTATTTATCAATTTCATGAACTCTGATTATTTTGCTTTGCATAAGAGTCTGTTCCGACAATCTTCACGATGTTATCGTAAATTTCCAGATATCATAACTACATTGTTTAATTGTACATTTCCAATAAAAATAAATAACACAACACACAATTTCGTATCTTTGTATTGCGTAATACAACCGTCGCACTAGTAGTCACAACGCACAATAAATAGCAGTAGAGCTCCTTGTGAAAGAGTTCATCAAGTGTAGTACTATCACCGTACCTATTTCTGCCACCAAGCAGTAACGTGAGCGTTACTGCGTTCCGGTTTCGAAGAGTAAGAACTGTGAACTTACTTGCCTCTCAGATCTTTGCGATTTAAAGCTCTGAGTAACGTTGCGAGAGTTGCGCGGCAAAGGAAAAGCATTTCGGCGGCCTTCCTGAAGTCTTCAGGCCGGCGCGACATCCCGTCTAGACTCTAGATGTCTAGCCACTACCCACGTTATCTCGCACATAGCACGATTATGACTTGCCATTTATTTTTGTCTTTTACAGTTAAATTTAACGATAGTGTATTTCGAATATTAAATTAGCAACATTAATATTAGAACATAAGTCCTTTATGTTTCCGCTTATACAATTTTGTGAATTTGATGCTGATAAAGAATAAGAGCGGTTACACACGGCGACTATTAGCAGCGATGCAAACGTGATGCAGTGGCGATACAGTTGCCAATCGTTTACCTTTACGCGATTTTAAGCAGCTTGGGATTTATAGTTGATTGCATCGATGCAATAGCGCGTTTCAATCGATGCAATCGCACGTTTGTATTGATGCAGTCGCATGTTTGCATCAATCATACAATCACCTATAAATCGCAAGTGTAGCGATGCAATCGCGCGTTTCACGAACGCGCGTTTGCAACACTGCTAAATATCCCCGTGTGTAACCACTCGAAATAACGTGTCAATTAACAAATCGTAGTTTTAAGAAAATGGCGTCTAAAGATTTTTTTGCCATAATGGCTAATGGGTTTATTTATGTCAACTTTTTTTATTATTTAAAGGTTTCAAATTACTTAGTTTATGTTTTAAAATGTAGACGAGACGACAAGCTACAATTTGGCATTAATATCTCACCTTTCTAGTTTTTGTGGGTTAACATTGCTTTGGTTGGTTAATATTGCTTATTAACGTCCGATTATAGTTCATATATTTATTTCATAGAAAAGACATCAACGCGTTATTTTCTGGAACAACTGCACATACCGTTGCCGCGACGGTTTTATAAATATAACGAAGGATACCTTATTGTTCTACTTACAGAACAAAAAACTAAGTACACCTGAAAACACTAAGTAACTACAGAAAAAAATTACAATTACAGGTTAGTTCGGTTTCGTAGTGCGTTTGGTTCGAGTATGACAAGCAGTAGTCGGTGTTTCGTGGCCCATGGTGACGCATCAATAAATTCGTGTCGAGACAAGGTCGACATGAGGACGCGGGCCGCGGATCTAGTTCGCTAGCTTCGTGGTTCGCGGCTCACACGCGCCGTCGCAGCCCGCACCGCACCGCGCGTCGCACCAGGCAAACAATGACGACCGCGTGACTCAGCTTCTCTACATCGCTACAACGACGCCCCGCCAATGTCTGTGACACATATCCTTCCTCCAATCTACAGAGCATTTCTGGTAACACGTAACGGGACGAATTTCTTTGAAAATATACCTCGTACATAAATTCAACATATTAAGATTATTTTTTGTATGTATGCACTACCTAGGTAATTTTTTTAATGACGGGACGAACAAGTTGTGTCTGGTGGCGAGAGACATGCCTGTCCAAAGCAGTTGCAGTGCCACTCAGACCTTAAAATGGTAAAGATCTGAGGGGCACTACCACTGCGCCCGTCACACTGAAAAGTAAGTTGACAATATAAATTTTAAGGCTTTCGTGGTTATTCATTAAATGATTATCACTAATTACAGGTTTCTTACCATGGTATGAGTTGTTTTGTTTCCCTGATATTTTGGAACGGTTCGCTCCGTGGTCACAGGTTGAGTCAACCGTCAATCAAACAGGTTCTGAAAAATCAGGATAACAAAAAGAACTCGTACCGTGGTAAGAAACCTGTAATAATTAGTGATAATCAATAAGTCGACAAGCCCCATGTACCTGTAATTTCACCAGCGCTATTACCCTTCAAATGCGGAACACAGTAATGCTCACATTACTGCTTGGCTGCAAAAATATGTAAGGTGGCAATACTTCTCTGGAAGAACTCCTTCACAAGGAGCTCTACTGCTATTAGAAAATATAAAGTATGTATTAAAAGTATTACATTATAAAAGTAGCGTATAAATTACTCACTTATAATTTTTAAGGTTAATTCATAAGAAAAAAATCATGTGCTCTAAAGGTCTGCGTTTTTTTAGTGAGGTGAAACGTAATAAATCGGTTCAATAGTAAGGAAAGATAGTTATTACATTTAAAGAATGTCGGATCAGTCGCTTTCTTGAGGTAGTCGAGGGCGATTACTTTAATATGGTAAGAAACGAGACACGAGGTCGTCAAGAGTGCAGATCTGCTTTCCAACGTACGCATTTCGGCTACCATCACTCCATGCTTCCAGTAGAATATTGCTCTCAGAATGTTCGTTGGGAAATGCATGGACAGCTTTACTGCATTAGCACATCTGTATTGAGTCAATGGGTGGTATCATCTCAGGTTTGGTAGACCTGTACTTAAATGGTTTGCTACTCTTATTTATGTGGCCCGTAAAAGCAAACGGCCTGAAACTTTGGTTTTGTTTCAAAAACAAGCATACGCGACTTAGATCTCAAGAAGTATTTTCATTTCTTATGTGTAACAATAGCGCACACCTAATTTTAATTTTAATAAGCTTATTATACGGTATATATTCAATGTGTTTATAATACTTATGTAAGTATCGGCAATTATGTATTTATATCTGTTAAGTTTGTTATATTTCTCCCTCTTTTCTTTTGCACCTGTTACCGGCTTATGATTTTTGTTCTTACTGCCTTGGATCGGCTGGAAGATCTCTTTAGACACAAGTTCATCTTTGCTCACATTTTCTGTAATTGGTATTTCTTTTGTTGTTTGTTTGGTGTAATGAAGAATATACTATATACTATATTTACTACTATACTATATTTGTAGTACAGTATGAATATTTGTCTGACAGACATAAATAAACTTAAAAAAGACACGACCAGCAAAATTGCTACGACCCATCACTTTTTACACTAAGTATAAAAATTACATAATTTCCAGCCAATTCAAGCCAATCAATTGTGAATTTAATTGACATTAAAACTAATTGAAAATAATTAACATACGAACTCGTTTATAAACGACTAGACGTTATACAAAAATACAATGAAAAATAAAAACGAATTCCAAAGTTCCAGTATAGTTCTGCACAACGTTGAATCGGCGCTCATTTTTAGACAATCATTAGATATGAGAGTTATGCAAGAAATGTTTGTGAATAGTCATGAATTTTATGTAAACTACTGAATAACTTCTTTATAAACAACATTTGTAGTTAAAGTTGTAATTCGTGACGCACAGCTTAGGCGAATTAAGACACAAAATCAAAATTAATGACCATCAAGGTCAAGGGATAACGCGTTGCGTGTTTTAAAGAAGAAATGAAGGACGTCTTTTATTCTTCGGATTACATAAATGAAATGAAATAATTATTCTTCATTACATTTGCCCGTGATAAAAACACTCTTTCCATTTCTTTTTTCAAAATATATGTGTAACGTTTCATTTTATAGTAATACATGTTATTATGTTTAGAATGGTATATTTCATATGTCCTTTAGGTTTAAGAAACAAAACTATATTTCCTAATCTAAATCGCGTATATTTGTTTTTTCAAACAAATCAACGTTTCGGGTCCTGTAAATGGCGTTGAATCACGTAAACGCGAATGGCAAACTATTTACAGGTCTAACACTTGAGATGATACCATCCCTTGACTCAATATAAATGTGTTTATGCAGTATGACAGTTCAGTCGTCCATGAATTTCTCAACGAACATTCTGTCAGCCGTGAAAAATAGTGTAAAGAACTCGATATTTAAATGCTTTGGCTTAAAAACTATAATAATCATACAATTATAATAATTATCTATATTTTAGAAACTTCTGTGTACATGGGATTATTCTATAGGTTTGAATTGTTTAAAATATAGTAGTTTATTAACTTCGATGATAAAGGAATAGCCTTTTTGCATATTTTTGTCAATAAATGGACAATATATATATTTTTTATTTAGTATAAGTGTATCTTATAAGTCATTTATTGTGATCGATCGTTCACTCCCTATTTTACTCCTTAAAATTAATTTTAAATTTAAAATAAATAAAACCCGGTTAAACACGTATTTAATTATTTTCAGCACAGCCTTGTAAAATGAATTTTCATGTTGTTTCCAAAACTATGGACCTTCCTTACAAAATTCCGCCTCTTATTAGATCTTATTAAGGGTTGTTATTTTAAGTTATTTTCAAAAAACAGTTAATACATTTTTATTTATCTCCTGGTAGCGGGTCTAAATATTTGCTTGACGTTTCTTATTTTAATTTAAAATTATGTGTAAGGGATGAATGTGCAAAAATACCTTATTCGATGCTTACGTTGTAGTTTTGGTCGTGCGTTCGTTGATATGTCAATCAGAACTTACTTTTTTAGTTAGATTATATAGATAGAGTAGTTCAAGCAATTACAAGCTTTTCAAGATTGGACTTGTGATTAAACTCAATATTGTTGTGACTCGTTACGGGGATTGCGGTTTTGTAACAGTGATTTGCAGATCTATCATTAACGTTGAATAAATTAGCAGGTAATAACAATTTACGATTTGTGTACTAGCTCATTGGATGCAGCGATTATAATACACAACGCAATATTCTGAGATACTAAACAAACAGTTTCTCATAATCAGACAAACTTTTATGTCGATTCACACTTAGTGACTGAACAAGAAAACTTTAAACTATGCAGTAGTTTAATTAAGGAAGATAAGGTAGTAGTAGTATAACAATAACAAATGTTTACCACCGTGATATTTTTTTCGTGAAATAACTTCACTACTTTGTTGTAATTATTAATACAAAGACCGAAAACCAAAAATCCTTCGACGCAACAGGTCTTGAACTACGCTGTACCTTAGCGTCACTCTGCCGGCTAAGATACAGGTCTAGTTAATAGCTGGTCGACGAAATTCGGCTATGTATCTGTTATAGATATATTTACCATTTTAATAATAATAAATTTATTTATTTAGGCATAAATCCCATTAATTTACAAATGATTTGAATTTTTTTGAATTTGAAATTTTAAATGATTGGATGGGTGTATTGTAAATACAAGGTATCTTACATTTATTATGCAGTTTGTTTCGTCTCTGTACAAATTCGTAGCATTTATTAGGCACAGGTGGCACTTTTACGTGATTGTTCTTACGCAGTTATTCTAAACATAATATTCTTAAGAGTGTCTATTGAATCGGGGTCGTTGGCAGTAAATGAGGTTTACAAGGTAAATTTCGACCAGATGGCACATTGAGACTTCTGACACGTGTTGTGATTTGCTCACACGTGTACTATTTCTTTCACTTACGAGATGTTACGTTGAAAGTAGTCTGCTGATATGCTGTTCAGGTCCAAAAGTGATGAATGAAAAGGTTTATTGCGTATCATTTAGTAGAGTAGAGTTACTTAAAAGTGTGGTAGATACATACATATGTGAGAAAACCTTAATAATAATCATCATCAACCCATTATACGTCCCACTCCAGCACGGGTCGCAGGCGAGGGTTTAGGCCGTAGTCCGCCACGCTTACCCAATGTGGGTTGGGGACTTCACGCTTTTCACAAGAATTAATAAAAAAAATTTTAATTTTTAATTTATTGTTTATAATTGTTCAATTTTATAAATCATAATGATCTTCTTTCTACATGTGATAAATTCTAACAATGGTATTTTATCTATCGCGATCGTCGTTTATAAAACATATTTATGGCTTCATTATTTACGTTTATTAGTTCTTTTGTCAATGTCGAATGAATTTTTCATACATTTCAGCGTTTATTGTAACGTACCTTGCATGTTTCTGATAATGATAAATGGACAAACTACAAGTTCGATTCGCAGATTAATGTTTTGCATTGAAAAAATGCAAGAAATATAAAAGAATTTCAAAAGAATCTTTAGTTCAGGTTTATTTATTTTATGATGCCAAGTGAGGGACAAACAAGCGCGTGCTGGTAAGCGACATGTCTGCTCATAACAGTTGCAATGCCACTCAGAGTTTTAAATCACAAAGATCTGAGGGGCACTGCCACTGCGCCCGTCACCCTGAGACATAAGTTGACAAGTCCCATGTGCCTATAATTTTACTAGCACCCTTACTCTTCAAAACCGAAACGCAGTAATACTCACATTACTGCGTTTCTGGCGGCAGAAATAGGTAAAGTGGTAGTCTTGTAACTGGGGCGTAGCTTGGGATGCGTAGCGAGAGGTACTTTTATGAATATAAACTGGAATAATCTTCAAAACTTGGTTTATTGTACTTTTTACATATTTCCAGCGTTGGGTTACAATTCGTAATCTATCAAGATGTTATCTTCTTATTTCATTTTTCAAAACACATTCTAATTACAAAACTATATTCATTCAGCCAGAGATTCTACTCATAGAGTAGAGCCTAGCCTACAGTACTTCCCTGGAAGAACTCTTTCACAAGGAGCTCTACTATTCCTCTACAGTTTAGATACCCCTCAAACAAAAACTTTACGAAACCTACACTCGTTAGATTCAATATGCTCGTAATACGAGTAAACATATACCGCTGGATTTCAAAATGTCAAAGTAGTATAGTAACATGAAATAGACTGCGGCATAGTTTGCAGATTTATGCCTATCAACTATTGCACTTATAATATTAATTGCCTAGCTCTTAGTGTGAGTGGTATTTAGCACGGTTACGAATAAGCGCTGATTATGAGAGACGTTCGCATCGCACCGATCCAACCATCAAAATAGCAGATCACGCTAAAATTACGCTACTATCACGATAAATTCAGTAGCAGTAGAGTTCTTTGTGAAGTATTGCCACCTTACCTACTTCCTTTAAGGGTGCTGGTGGAATTACAGGCACATGGGATTCTTCAACTTATGTCTCAGGGTGACGAGCGTAGTGGTACTGCTCCTCAGGTGTTTGCGATTTAAAACTCTGAGCGGCACTGCAACTGTTATGGACACGCGAGTCGCTTACTAAAAAAAAAAAGTTCCGAAAAAAAAAAATCATTTGCATTAAAATATGAAACAAATCAAGCTCTACCCTTGAGCTGTTCACTATTTTTATAGCAATCATAATCATCGTCATATCAGCCGGAAGACGTCCACTGCTGAACATAGACCTCCCCCAGAGATTGCCAAACTAGCCGGTCGGACGCAACGTGCATCCATCGGTTACCCGCCACCCTCATAGGAATCGTCGAAGGAAAATTATACGTTAAAAACAGGAGAGGTGTACTTAAGCCAGTTGCTCTGTAAAATTATTATAGGCAGCACTGTAAAATATCATTGTCGTCTAATCAAATAACATATTTAATAAACGTGTATTTTGGATTGGACTTCAGGGAGTATGAAAATTAAACGAATGATGACACAATGGAGCTCCTGATAATACACTATCTAGTACCAACAGAGTTATCACCACCTACATACCACTTGATACGTTTTACCTGTCTGGGCAAATGTTTGAACAAGCACGGTTGTCTACGCCCTAATAAAGCTAGACACACCTGTTTGGTGATATTGTGAATTATAACTAGGTCGGCTAAGTAGTTATAAACACTTCAATGTCTGAAGTAAGAAAGATGTACTCTAATACATTTTTTCAGTAAGACATATACACATAGTGAAGTTAAAATTACCTGCATTATTAATTAAATTGTTTAAGAATATCATGGCTTTAAAAGTAAGTCCCAGTGTACTGGAACCCTCTAGGGAAAGATTTTATTATTTATATAAACTTCGTTCAATGGTATTAATGATTTATATAATCTTAAGTTGTCTATCTCAATTGCTAAATTATAGCAATATAGGTATTGGCGATGCGTAGATCATATAATCTATATTTCTCATAGCTTGTCTCTCAATACACTCGTGACTTCACAGGTTGGAATTTTACATTGTTCAAGGGTAGTTCCATCGACCTCGCACGATTCTGAACCGCGCCTGCGCGTTGTTATGCGAGTTAGTTCATTCATGAACAGTATTACCTAACCACATCAAACAGTTTTCAGGGTTATACAGTAAACAAAAAAATTCAGCGTTAAAAAGTAATTTAAAATGTACCTTTTAAATTATGGACAGAACTGGAACCAATAATAGAAGATAATAGGATCTTTTTATTTTACAGATAAAATTTCAAGAATACAAAAAGTTGAGTCGATAATAGAATATCAAATTTTCTCTATGCCTTCGCGTGCATACTTGAAAATTTATATTACAGGCATTGACTTATGATTACAGGTAATAGGCAAGACAAACATAATCAAATAGAATCCGTTTCACTTACGGTTCACGTTGACCTAAATTAGTAGTAGTAATATAGTTCGTCTTTCGGGACAGGCGTCTAATTGGCCAACTGCCAGATATTAAATTGCAATTTTTCTTCAATAGGTTTATTCTCCGACATTTTTTCGCAGGAAATCTTTATATTTTTACGATGATGGCCATTTTAAAACTCTCGAGACATAAACTGAGTAATACAATTTTTCGTTCTTCGGGACAGGCTAAGGCGTCTAATTGACCATATTGCCAGATCGTAGATTGTAATTTTTTTTAATAATTGAATTTTATGACATTTTTTCTTAAATTTCCTTTACTAATTTAATTTTCTGACATTTTTGTGGGAAATCTTTACATATATCTCTACAATGGTCATTTTGAAACTCCTACGCAAACTGGATATCTTCAATCATCTTTTTTAATAATACCAAGTCGCTAGACGAACAAGTCATGCACCTGGTGGTAAGCGAAACGCCTCTCCATATTCTTCTTAGAGCGTCGACTCTGACGTTTATATTTGTGAGGACCAATATTCAGCGACTAACACAGCATTATCAGAGCAATTAAAGTAATTCAGTGTCAAATTGCATTAGGTTTGTATTGCATTTATTCATCTCTTCTATGGCGCTATAATTATATACATATATTTTGATTAACATAGATATTAAAGGAAACTGAAATTATCGTTGCATGTGTACTTATACATATATAGTGTGTGTTTTTTTAACTGGGATAGTATAGTGAAATCAGAAACTATGGTGGTTCCATGGAAACAGTTTTAGGAACCATTAATTTTTTATTTATATTAATTCTTTTTTTTGTGAAAACAATGTTGCCATAGTATATTTTTGGTCAAACGTGAGTTGTCGATAAAAATGAATAAAATAAACTATTTTTTTCATACTCATAAACTTGGTTTCATGTAGGGATCATTTTATTGCTAATGCAATGCAATAAAATGATCCTTGTAATGAAGAAAAAATCGGGACAGCAGAAATTGGTCAAATTTAATGAAATGTTTATTAAATTAATTTTAAAGTCACTAACGACGCAATGCATACCTTTAACGATCTCGGTGGCCCAACAGTTTGAATTGGTTATGGTTTTGGGTAGCACCCCGGAATGAATTCTGTTACTCTGGTACTTATAACACAGGGCGTTCCCTCATTTAAGACCATGTAATTGGTGTAGATAGTTGTCTGTCACATTATTATTATTTACATAAGTTTGAGAAATCCTAAAGTCAACTAAAGACATGGAACACGGAAAAAGTACCTAGTCAGTTTCTCATTGTCATTTGAATTGTACACTTGTAAGTAGGCACAAACACATACATGTAGATATTATTTGAAAATTCGAGCGAGAAACGCACTATGGCGCCCTAAGCGTTTGTAAGTGATGTAGAACAACGGGAACGTAGTATTTAGTCGTAATTTTTTTTTATTTCATCGAAGAACGTAATAGAACGCTATTTATATATACACATTTATATATACTACAACACATCAAAATATTGAATCTCTACCGACACGCAGTATCGAAATTTCACAGGGTAAGTAAGCACTACTCACACATACCAATGATCGATGGCATACACGCGCAACGAAAGGCGGGCTTCTTTTGTATGGGACGTTTATTGACATCAGTATCACTACTCATCACTATTTGTTGCATTCATTTAATAGTCTGTAGAAGAAACATTTGTAAACGTTTGCATTAATGTGTGAGAATGATATCTGCCACAGCGCATCAATTGTCAAAAGCACAATACACGCGCGAATGTGTTAACATTGTGTTTTTATTAGTAGTGTAATGGCATACTGTTCGTCATTTGTTTGATAATAATTATAGTGTGATTTATACTATACAAATAGTGCGTATTCGTCAATGTAGACCGGCGCCGGACGCAGGACAAGTTGGCGGGGCGCTCGGAGAGGGTGATATTTCGGCCTTCCTGAAGAGCCTTCAGGTGACGCGTCGCAAGTCTAGACGTCTGGCGCCTACAGTGCGACTACTGTACGAGCTTCCATTTATGAATACTATCAATATTGAATGTATGAAACCTCAGATGAAACACTACATTTTGTTTAGTTTAAATTGTTAGGAGTAAATATTAGTAGGAGTAGCGGTCACTTTTGTTCGTATAGATGAACTTAAGTGACTACTCATCCAGGATTGAAATTGTTACTTCATCGAATCTGTTTGCTGTCTGTAAAGAAATTTCAATTGTTTAGCTGTCCCATTGTGATCATTTTATAACTATGGTACCGTCAAATTTGATATGCGCCTCATCATCAAATTTGACCCTTTCGACTATCGACCGTCCTTATCATAAGCGCGTAAAATGGAATTTAAATGTAAATTGTCAAGCTTAACGTGCTCTTGACCCCGTGCATACTTCAAGTCAAGCTTTATAATTGTTTTTACGTTATTTGTTTTATTTTTGTTTTGATTGTTACGTTATTGTTAAATTATATAAAAAATTACACCAGATTAGACTTAATCTTGAAATTAAGATAGGAAATTAATTAAGAAATTTAAAAACAAAGAGTGAAGTGTCCCACTCGCCAATTCGTTGAGATAATCTGGTAAAACTTTGTGTGCTAGCAAGTTAACAATTAGTCAAATACATCATTAAAATTATTGTAATACCTATAACAAAACTTTAAATAATTGAATGCAAAAAGACTGCGATCACTTTATAAATGTCGCGCATCAAACATGACTTTTAATGTCATACAAACGACTGCTAATATTTGTTTAGTTTAGCATGGCATCGCCATATCCAAAACAAGTATTTATTATCGTAGCCCCCTATCTGTCTGGCGAGATGTGATAACCTCGCGACCTATTTTGATGCTTCTAATAGGTAATTTAGGTGGTGAAATTTTCTCTTAAGTACAAATATTCTATAGAGTTTCTAACTAAGAATTGTATGGCAAATTACATAATAATTTTATCTTGTAATAATTTGTTGCATTTTTGTCCAAACTACTAACAGCACTACTAAATTAAAGAGAAAATTAAAAACACTCTTCTTTCTTATGTAGCTCTTGTAGACTTCGAAGAACATATATAGCATAATTAGACAATAATATTTACTCCAAATGTTTACAACCTTTACCTGTAATTTCACCAGCACACTTCAAAACCGGAATGTAATAATTCTCATATTAATGCTTGGCGGCAAAATTAGGTAAGGTGGCAGTACTTCCCTGGACGAATTGTGTGTGTGTGTGTGTGTGTGTGTGTGTGTGTGTGTGTGTGTGTGTGCGTGTGCGCGTGCTTGTGCGCGTACGTGTGAGTGGGTGTGCGTGTGTGTGTGTGTGTGTGCGAGTGTGGGATGTGTTTTTTTTGTGTGCATGTGGTGTGTGTGTGTGTGCGCGCGTGTGTGTGTGTGCGTGTGTGTGTGCATGTGTGTGTGTGTGTGTGTGTGTGTGTGTGTGTGTGTGTGTGTGTGTGTGTGTG
>NW_020654080.1:11401605-11445639 GCF_003589595.1 Hyposmocoma kahamanoa | reverse complement strand
GTGTGTGTGTGTGTGTGTGTGTGTGTGTGTGTGTGTGTGTGTGTGTGCGTGCGTGCGTGCGTGCCTTGGTGCGTGCGTGCTTGCTTGCGTGCTTGGGTGCGTGCGTGTATTCGACCGTGCGAGCGCGCGTGCGTGCGTGAGTGCGTGCGTTCGTGATAGCGTGCGTGCGTGCGTGTTCGCGTGCGTGCGTGCGTGTTCGCGTGCGTGCGTGCGTGCGAACGTGCATGTGTGTGTGTGTATATTAAGCTAAGAAAAGTTTACACTTTGAGTTTCAGTAAACATAATTTTGTGGGAGTCTGATGCCTAAACTAAGCATTATGACTGTGCATCTCAGAAATACAAGTTAAATAAATATTTAAACAAGATATTTTTTTAAACTTGAAGCGTTAACGAACAATGTTGATATTACATATATAAATAAATGTGCCATCAAAAGTTATAATGTATGTACTTATTACTTTAAAAGATTGCGATGATGATGTGAACAGAAATATGAATTATTTCACTGGACACCACCACCAGCACCAACGTGAATTAGAGTAAACTCCTGACACATGAATGGAATATTCGTCTCGCCAATCTTTGCCAAATGACGGTTATAAAGAAGTTAAATTCGGCTTAGTGCACTTCGTAACGGTAGGAATAAATATATTTGAATTTGAACCTGGCTTTGCCTTCTTGAACATCGATATAATAGCAGTAAATAACATCTTGACCCTTGAAATTGTTTATAGGTACGCGCATTGTATCCTAAAAGCGACGTACGGATGATGTTTTACCAGTACAAAGAGAGTTAAAATTCAAAGTCTAAGATTAATAAAATTCTGAGAAATACAGACTTTCAAGAAATTTGTGTATAAATCGAAAATTTTGAATTTAGGGAGCATTTGAAAATATATTTCCTAAGTAGGATTAATATGATATTCAGAAAACGTAAAGTATCCGTTTTCTGAATATCATATACTTACTACTAAAATTAAAAAAACAAAAGTTATCTGTATCTCCTATCAGCTGTTGGTAGCTGTAAAGGTACCAGGCCGAGTGAAGAAATAGATTTCTCAAAGATGGCGCTACAGCAAAAAATCGTTAAAAGAAACAAAGATCTGCAACAAGCACATACAAAAATTCGTAAGGTTGCTAGAAGACGTTGGTTCGAAAATAGCTGGATCGAAGGAATTTTCACTCGCACTGCGTCTATCACTCTGAAACATAAGTTAACAAGTCCCGTGTGCCTGTAATTTCACCAGCACCCTTAACCCTTCCATAGTTTGTTATAATTATTAATACAAAGATCGAACACTTAAAAAAAATCCTTTGATCCGGCCGGATTCGAACCGATGTCTTCTAGCTTACCGTGCCAGACCCTATACCAACTAAGCCACGGAACGAACCAGCGGACCTCACGAATTTTTCTATGTGCTTTGCATCGTGTCTTTTGTATTTGGTTTTTCAACGATTTTTTAGTCGTAGCGCCATCTATGAGAAATCTATGAAAGATTTATCACCCAGTGAGTACCTTTACAGCTACCAGTCCTGGCGAGAGATTTCGCTATTCACAGTATTTTAAATTTTTATTGAATTGATATTCAATTATTTTTTGTGAAATTATTAGTTTTTTATAATTATTAATACAAAGATCGAACACTTAGATTAAATTCCTTCGATCCGGCCGGATTCGAACCGACGTCTTCTAGCTTACCGTGCCAGACGCTATACCAACTAAGCCACGGACCGAAACAGCGTACCTCACGAATTTTACGGACGTTGAAATCGATACAAATTTTACTCTAAACGATATTGCATAGGTGGTACTCATTATTTGTGGAACATTAAGCGATGATGCTATCTAAGTAGGTACTTAATATCCACACACCATAGCGCAAAAAAAATCGAACAAAGACAATAACTACTGTGAACACATAGAACGGTCTAGTTAACAATAAAGCTAATCACAGATTACGCGCTGTCTGCTCAATTAAATACTCACTCAACTGAGTGAAATTGCTATGAATAGCAGGCTTTAATTACTTTCATTTTTACAGCCGGCAAATACAATATTGTTGATTCACGATTTTTTTTGCCAATTGCAATGTGATCATGTTTATTTCTAGCTGTTACACTTAATCGCAAATGTTCCCTACTAAGTATCATGTCGGCAACCGAAAATTAAGTACCTCATGATGGATGATATTAAATTGTCCGCAGCACATTACGAGAAGGCCGTTTATTTCAATTATCCGCCACCCACAATTTATTCCACCTCTACTGAAACTGGAGAAGCACATTATTTAAGTGGGTGACAAAACTGTACCTACAATAAGTTATGAAACCCAAATACCTTTTGTATTTGTATTGTGATCATGAACATAACCGAATTTTGCGCTAGTGACTCATTGATAAACCATAACACGTAGTAGTAGTACGTAACAAATATCTTTGTACATGTAGAGAGCATTACGTTAAAAAATAAAATATTGAAACTAAACAAATTCTTGCAAAAATGCTCTGCACTTGCAGATAATATCATATTTATATATTTTTATTATGTATAAGTTAAAGCAAATTTCATCGTTTCCAAAGACTGTTAAATTCAAATAGAGACATCAACAACAACATCAACCCATTTATATGGCCCACTGCCGGGCTTAGGTCTCCTCTCAGGCGTGGGTTTAGGCCATAGTCCTCCACACTGAGTTAGTGCGGATTTCCTTCACCGAAAGTTTAGTATCAGTCGAGTTCCTTGTGAAAGATTTCGTCCAGACCTTACTACTATTTCTGCCGCCAAGCAGTAATGTAAGCATTACTGAGTTCCGGTTTTGAAGGGTAAGGGTGCTGCTGAAATTACAGGCACATTAGACTTGTCAACTTATGTCTAAGGGTGACGGGCGCAGTGGCAGTGCCCCTCAGATCTTTGCGATTTAAAGCTCTGAATAAGCATTAGTTACACATGCGTGTAGCTTACCATCAGGCGCACGACTTCTCCGTCCCGTCACTTGACATGTAAACCAAAAAAAGCTCAAGGTAAATATCAAATTAAATTTCGCACATAAACTTCAACGAAAACCATGACCTCTGCTTGAGAGGCGGTAGGTCAAACCTTTAGGCTACCGCGCCTTGTAGTCATGTCTATGTTAAGAAAAAGCTAAATTAATTTTAAAAGTTCCCAACCAATTTCTATTTCATATACTATGTACATAAACATTTCTAAACTCATCACAGTAATCAGCATGAAGCGTTGCGGAAGGTCGCAGACATCCTGTTGCACATGTACACACACAAATACACAAATGTTTATAATATGAAGATTCTTTAAGTGTTTTAGCATTCAATAAAGGTTACAGATTAGTCTTGACGACTTCAATAAGTTCCGCTTAGTTAACAGCATTTTACATCTTTTATGCACAACTCGGTTATATATCGTTCTCTACACATATGGGTGCTTGCTTTGCATGATCGAAAAGCAAACACTAGACGTGTAAATTACAAAAAAAAACAGCTCATACTTTATCTTTATTTATTTTTATTTATTTATATCATATGTTAGAAGTTTATCAGACTTAAACGTTTAAAACCACATTACAAAAACTCATTAAATACTTTCAAGTGGAATATCATTTCTATAAATAGATACAAGCTAGAAGTAACGTAAGCAGATAATATAATATGTGAAGTTAGTTCTCAGAGTTCAGGAAGTACTGGAAATTTACTAGGTATTTACTGTGATAATCGTTAGGTAGTAACCGTACGCTTGTACTTTGCGAATAATTTCATGGTGCATACACTCCAACCAAGTGGAAGATACAGTTTGTCTGGTTCAACGAATCGAGAATGAACTGTTCAATGATTTACTCAACTCCATGACAGGTGAAAATGCTGTGATCTCCAAATGTGTATTTACTCCTCTACTGTACGAATGTTAGAAGTTTATCTATTTTGTGCCTTATGAATAGAAATAATAGAACACTACTTTAATTGTTTTTTTAATAAACCTTTCTTATTTTTAAATAAAATTATGAGTACTACGGCTTTTTACAATCACTTTTCAATATATTCAATATATTTATATATTTGAAATGATCGTTGCTTAAAAATGTTGTTAAACCTCTTCAAGTTGTGTTAAAAAAAAATAAAACGACAATAATTTTAAGAATCCAACCCATCCAACCAAAGACTACATATTTTGACACTTATTTAGTAAACAACCTAATTCTAATTAATATGCGATAATGATTTAGCTAGTATTTGGCACAAAACACAATCCTATTTACAATATCTAACTCCTATTCCGACGTCGAATGCTTTAAACACATCGTTCGTTTACCGGTTGCAATATTAAAATAGATCAACTTATTGCTATGCTCATCAATGCGACTCCTGAACATAGGCCTTCCCGATAGATCTTTACTCTATATCTACTATTGGGCCACCTTTATCAGAAAACTCTAGACATTCCGTTGTCGTATACTCGAGGTTTATCCTTATGAGTACGATAAGCATGTAACTGGATACATATATTTGTTTAGATGTTAATAACATTTATAACAAATAAAGTATACTTATAAAAAAACATCTTACGTTTTTTTCATATCGTTTTGAAAGGGACTTGGCAGTTACTTCGTCTGTCGAGTTATATGCCAACGCAGAGTTTGGCAGCGACGTATCTTTATACCCTACAACTACTTTGCTGCAGAATATTTGAGCATTCGTAGGGTCTCTGTAATGAGTTGTTTATTACAGGCGAATGATTATGTTTTCGTTCAATTGTAGAACGTATTGAGAAAAACCTAACATTGTGATTCATTTGAAGGGTCAACAACTAAAACTGAAGTATTATTTTTTTGTTCGAATTAGAACAAATGATACACTATTTGATGTAATATTTTTACTACCTTGGCTTTGAAGTGACAAAATCATAATTCAGTCCTTACTTTATGCTACATTTTTTGGAAAGTGAAATACAAACAGATATTCATCGATTCACAATCCGAATCAAGACAATGTTATTGAAATGACCAGTGTAGTCATCATCTTTTCTGTCAGTCATCACGTTACATCTATTTGGCGCGCGATCGCGTTGCGATGTTTGTTGTCTGCCGTCTGCGTCGGAGTGCCGACTATAAACTAGATCTGTCTATACACTCGCCTCACTTTTGACCTATGTCGAATATATTTGTTCATCTGAATTGTTCCAGTCTCCGTAAACAACCATGTACAGGTCATTTGTTGGTTCCTTGTGAGGATAGACGCGGTATACTTTAATTCTGTTTATTACACCTAAGAAATTCCACTAAAAGAAAGAAACATAATTAACACTAAATGATAAAAAGTAGTACGGTGCACAGAACATCTGTAAACACCAAACTGAACACATTGAAAATTTACGATTTTTTTGCAAACCTGGTGCTATTAGTTACGTGGAACGTGGTGGGTCCATGGGAGATTGGGCCAAACAGCAGTTGGGTGACTGCGGCGTGTCGGTGCCATATTCGGTCAGTGCACATTGTTGTTTACCGGCGCGATATCGCGAGGCCGCGTGACGTAGCGTCTAGACGGCGCCCCGCCCGCGCGCGCGCTCCCTTCCACCGCTCGACCATACAGTCTTTCGATCACCGGTTATCTTTCAAACGGTAATGCTGCAATAGCGGTGCACTCGACGACGACGTTTGACGGCTACCATAAACCACTCACTATCATTATAACAACAAAAATTCCACATACACTTATTAGAGGCAAGACGTATTCATCTGCGTCAGGCTAAATAAAGCATAGCTTAAAAGCCCAGCTTATAAGCGTATATACGAATACATCTTTATAAGACATAAAACGTCTCTGCTTAAATGTCTATGTTATCTTTAATAAACAATTTTTTTGTAGCCATATCTTATTTATAGAACTACTGGTACCGTTTAGGCATAATAGTATTTATTTTGTAATTAACTTTTTTTAGGTCGGTTAAAAGATAAAACTTTTTTATGTCATAGTCCATTACAAACTAAAATTTGTCAAATTAGGTGGTAATTTATGATTATAAGGCATAAAACTTTTATTCCAAAATACTTTATAGTATTCAACAAGACATAATGATAGAGCCAATTTTTCAATTTTTGCGCTAAATGCGCCGTAGTTTAAAAATTCTTCTCTCTAATATTAAAGTATAGGTTATTTCTCACGGGTGAGGCAGTGTAACAAACAAAATCCACCTAGTCCGACCCGGTCTAGTTTACTTTTTATATTGAACAGGCGCGCCTATAATTGTCAGGTTATCTTTATTATTATTGCTCTGTAAAATATGACACGATACTATTATTGTATACTTGTGCCTAATTGAGTATGATAATCTGTGTAAATTCGTATATATAAAGGATAAATTTGAAAATACTCAAGCTTAATGGACCTGTTCCACTAAACCAGTTTCTTCGTTTGGCGATATTTTTTATATTTACGCCTATAAGATGTAGCATGAATTGTAATCCATGACGTCATCCGTGGTAGAGTGGCGTGCACATCGGTTTTCACGGTGCCGGGTTCGATCCCCAGCCGGATCAATGTAGAAAACTAACTTTTCTATACCGTCTCGGCTCTGACAGTTTGTGATACCGTCGTTGTTTCCGATTTGAATAATACAAGTGCTTTAGTTACTTTGGGATCGGGGCAATGTGTGTGATGGTGTTTTATATTTTTATAGTTTGTTAATAAATTCTATTTTATTCTATTCTATTCTAATATCATTTTATTAATGTTAGAACATTATCGACCATAACCTAAAATTATAATATAAAAAAGCATACAACTTACCTATATCGATTTTATAGATATGACAAATCATTTCCATTATCTATTTTATTTATATCTTTAGACATTGAACGAACAGCCGCATACGGCGTGGTGAGCTTTTTGAAGTTTTAGACCGTGTTTCCGTAACAATTTACTTCGATATCGTATGAGCCGTTATCCTTATATACTTTATAAAGTTCTATGTACTAACATTTTCTAAAACCTGTATCTTAATCATCATAGTCATATGCTATGAACTAAAGTCTATTGTATAAACTCAGACAGCTTATAGTTATAACAAGAAAGTAATCATTATTAACGATGACACGAAATTGTAGCGGCGTGTACTCGTAAATATCACTGTAAAACAGTAATAGCATAGTGATTACTGATTATATAAAGTATAGTACTTATGTAAGTGATCAACGGTACTAGGTGCAAAAATCCCCGTCTACATTATGGTACACTTATGTGTACGTTTTGTTAGGTAGTAGTTTATTATAGGAAATTAAACTATTTTTCCGGATTTAAATCGCGTATATTTGTTTTTTCAAACAACCCAACGTTTCGGGGCCTTTACAGGTCCCATGGTCACGGTTGACTGAGGTGGTACAGTCATCAACCAGTTATGTCTAATATTAATGCAAACCACTCTATTTTTTCACTATAGTTACAAAAAATAAATCCGGAAAAATAGTTTCATTTCCTATGTGTAACAATCGCAAAAACCTAAGAACTCGTAGTAGTTTAATTTTGTGCAAATTTCAAATTATACTGTTTTAGTGGCACATTTATATTCCGCTTAAATTTAAAAAGAAAACTATTGTAATATAATTATATTTTAGTCTAATTTCCTTTTAAGTATATTTATTCGTATCTACCAACATAAACTGGCCTAAATCGTGCCGGACACGCCCATTCGACTGAATCATACTTTGTTCGATTTTTATTTAATATTCAATCAAAGTTTCCTTTATAGATCTCCTTGTGAAAGAGTTTGTCCAGAGAGTACTGCCACCTTACCTATTTCTGTAGCCAAGCGGCAATTGAGCATTACCGTGTTGCGGTTCGGAAGGGTACGGGTACTAGTGAAATAAATTACAGGCACATGGGACTTGTCAACTTATGTCTCAATGTGACCGCCGCAGTGGCAGTGCTCCTCAGATCTTTGTGATTTAATATTGCAACTGCTATGGACAGTCGTGTTGTTTACCATCAGGCGTTCGATTTGTTCGTCCCGGCACTTAGTATCATAAAAAAATGTCTCTAACCTCTAACCTCCTAAGATCCAGCACACTACAATACGAAAAGCGCTTTTCATTGTAATATACACTACACTGGGCGTTTACGTTACCATAGGACTACTATTATCCGGGTCGATTCACTTCTCATATTATATATATTTTGATGTCTCGGGACTTTAGGAGGTCAAGGTGTTTCTTAAGCATCTTACTAAAATATGATCTGCTAAATTTTTTATTGCATATGTTTATAGTACATAATTGGTATATTTCTGAATATATTGAAATTAATTGCAGGATCTCAATTTTTTCATTTTTACTTTTACAATAGTTTTTGTGTCATCAATAAAGTATCCTTACTATTGTTTGTAACGATATGCATAAACGACTGAGAACAAGATATGAGATATTCAGACATGATAAAAGTAAAAAGATTTGTAATTTGATTACGAAGCCCTACAATTTTAAATTACATTAGGTGATTGTGTACAAAATACTTACCCAATTATCTTTTAAATTCCACTGTCGCCTGGTATTCAATTAAACCCGCTCCCCATAAACTACTTCCAGTTGAATTAGTTAGATATTTTAAAAATGAATAAAGAAGAATAAATCATTTTCAACTAGTTTTAACAACTACTACTAGTTTCCACTATCGAAATGCAAAAGCAACAAAGTAGCTGGTGGCCGCGACTTCGTCTGCGTTGATGAAATACTTCCAGGAGCCTACTGTACTATACTATTTTCATAGTTTTGTTGGTTCTCTAAGCAAACTTTCATCCTCTATTTCACCCCCTTTAAGACTTATTTTTGTGACAAAAAGTAGCCATCTCCTTCTCGTAGGTTCCATCTATTTCTTTACCAAAATTCAACAAAATTGGTTCAGTACGAAACGTAACAAATAGACAGAGTTACCTTTGCATTTAAATATTAATTTCGACAAACGCAAACTATTCATTAATAACTGCCTCCGTGACCGAACGGTTACCATACTGGACTGCTACGCAGAGGTTTCGGGTTCGATTCTCGAGCCGGGAGAAATATTCGTATGGCCTACATTTATTTCTCTCGTGAGTTTGGATGTAATTTGTGGTAGTCTATGTGTGTGCCCATGGCACCTTCGAAACAGGGTTTCCCTAGTAGGCTATGAGTGTGTTCGTTTATTTATTATTGTTATTATTCGAATCGTCGAATCCGACTCGTTGGACAGCTTTCGGGAAGTTCCGGGACGTCTTCTCGTCCGCCATACCGCAGGCCTTGAAGACGAAAGACTTCGACCAGTGCGTGTTGCCAGCGATGACCTATGGCTCTGAGACGTGGTCACTTATCATGGGCCTCATAAAAAAGCTCAAAGTCACTCAACGAGCTATGAAGCGAGCAATGTTCGGAATTTCTCTACGTGATCGAATCAGAAATGAGGCCATTCGTAGAAGAACGAAAGTCACCGACATAGCTCAAAGGATTAGCAAGTTCAAGTGGCGGTGGGCAGGGCGCAGCTCGCAGAACTGACGGCCGTTAAGGCAGAAAGGTTCTCGAATGTAGACCACGAACCGGAAGGCGTTCAGTGGGACGGCTTCCTACTAGATGGACGGATGACCTGGTAAGGGCGGCGGATAACCGATGGATGCACATTGCGTCCGATCGGCTGGTCTGGAAATCTTTAGGGGAGGTCTACGTTCAGCAGTGGAAATCTTCCGGCTGATATGATGGTGACGATAATGATTATTCGAATTTGACAGTTGTTTAGAAAAAAGAATTACCTACATCTGTAATCAATGACTCAGTTGAATAATAATAGTAATGTGCCAAACAACCACACCAATTTTATCGAGTCTCTAGGTATTAGATAATTCTCTGTACTATGACTATTGCAGCAACAAAACGGTACTACCCAGATCACCCAGACCGGAATCAATTTAATAAAATTAATTTCCCGAATTGAACCTACCGAGAATCGGACTCGTTGACCATCAAAGGCTCAATGACAGTGAATTTCATTTTGTATTAAATTAACAGAATGATTTCTATTTTTTTTTAATAATATCAAGTGACGAGACGAACAAGTCGTGCGCCTGATGGTCCATAGCAATTGCAGTGTCACTCAGAGTTTTAAGAAGATCTGAGGGGCGCTGCCACTGCGCCCGTCGCCCTGAGACAAATAAGTTGACAAGTACCATATGCCTGCAATTTCACCAGCACCAGAACGGAGTAACGCTAACATTTCTGCTTGACGTCAGACATAGGTAAGGTGGAGTGCTTCCCTGGACGAACACATGGTCACTTATGGCGCAGTGGCAGTGCCCCTCAGATCTTTGCGATTTAACGGTCTGAGTGGCACTGTAACTGTTATGGCCAGGCGTGTAGCTTACCATCAGGCGCACGACTTGTTCGTCCCTTCACTTGATGTTATAAAAAAAAATAGGAATATATTGTTTTATTTTTTGATATATTTAAATAATTTAAATTATCACCTTTATCTTGAACTAGCAAATAATTCTAAAATGATCACTTATAATTCATTCGTAAAACGTGAGTCAAACTTTGTAAAAATGCGCCATTCTTTAGTTATTAACTTTGAATTGTTGTATATTCGATAACTTAGAGTTGATCGAATTGATTCAATCACAAAAATAATCACAAAATTGAAGGTATATATAACACAACATTCCTACATTATGACATTATCAAACCTTATTGCGCAAAAAATTTAGACAACTAACCACATCGATGGCTATCATCGTGGATTACGTTGATAAAATATGATTGAGTCACTACGTGAAAACTTGACAGATATTATTTTATTATGCATAATCTAAAAGTTTCGTTAGTTTCTCCTGATTGACCAAGTGAATATCTGGTTTAGCAGAGACCATTTATATACAATAAAATAATATTTACCCAATAACGTGTTAACCACATGGTTTAACATCCCGCTATTTACGTTGCAGAAATTGATCCAGGTCAATGCCTTTAGCGAAGGCTAGCTAGAACGAATCTTCATTATAGTATAAGTCATGCATAGATCTATGATTCATTTGGTATGAAATTAATTTAAATAAATGTTTATATTCTAAAACAGTTTGAGTTTCTAGTCACGCTTGTATTCGATACAACCTCTCCTGGTTTTGGATGTCATACGAAAAATACCTACTAAATAAAATAATAAAAGTCTTTATGAGCTAGGACATAGAAAATGAATAGGTAGTTATTTTCATGTCTGTTTTATATTCTATTCAAATTCAAAGATAACAATGCCCTCTGCTGTTTGTTTTAATCTGTCAATGGACAGCACGAGAACGCCGTGATTCTTTTTAAGAATCATCGTCCTCAAATACACTAAAGTATGCTTAAGATTACATAACGAACTTATTGTCCAAATCGCACGGGTATCACTTGATTAAACATGGAGCGGTTGATAGTCTGAACGATCTTGTCGCCGAGTATTAATGCGTCTAGGCTACAGCCGCCAGTCTAGTGTCTAGCCGGCTACGCACTCCACACAATGGACAATCAGTTAACAAATTATACCTAACGTTGTATCAGAAGGTTCAAAAACGGGCGTCGGTTCATCGTAAGTTCAAGGCTTCGGCGTGACGCCTCTATATAGTGGTAACCAAGCGGCCGCGCTGTACGCTGCACCACATGTGGGTTGTTTACGCATACCTTGAAATAAAAATCACTCCCAGCTCGCAGAAACGCCATGTCAATGATACTCAGCACTGCCAACTGTAACTATGTATATATTATGTACTGAACAACATATTCATAATTAAATTATGACCAACTTCTAACACTGATACCATATTTTAATAGATAAAAGTAAATTCAGTAGTTGTGCCGATCATACATAGCATTCATTTGATTATTTAAAGCAGGTCGGATATTGCACCTTCGACAGAAATGCGGTGACGAGAGTCATGGCACCAGACAGCTACTGAAATTTGGGTTATGCGTTTTTTGAAGAGCTCAGGCACTGGTGGAAGAGCGGCCCGCGAGGTCGATGAGCCCCGTACCCCTCCCGCGAACCTCGCGACCAGTTCCACCACAAGGTGCAGTCGCCGCTGCGGCTGCGACCAACCCTATATATACCTATTACCTGCCAGACACTAAGTGAGTATAATACAAAACCAGCTTCAGAGATTTGCTTTATACTTACGTAATAGAAAAAGAATAGAAAGTACACAAACTTACTTAAATCTTTTGTCCTTGATATCAATTAAGGAAAAAACCAAGGCACTAAAAATCTACGTAAACAATCCTCCATATGTAGAATATTTATGTTCATTACATCATATAGAATATAGAAAACGTTGGATATTGTAATGGTAAATAATAATCACAACTTTAAAAAATAACCGACTTAAAAATTTTGTGGAATTATATCTATTTGTCAAGTTTTATTGCAATCGGTTAACGGAAAAATAGGTGAAATCCAATAAACCGGATTCATCCCCTAATTTACTGCCCTAAGTGGTGGAATATTTTTTAAATTTGATTGGAATTATTACTGAGGTAACACCCCCTTTCCAACAGAAAAAGAATCATCAAAATTGGGTCACAAATGTCGCCGTAATCGCGTAACATGCAAAACAATCATGGCTCATTTAACTCCTTAGTTAATAGATATGGTGAGGTGGACTTGTTCTACACCAGTACAAGTAAACTAAAACGCTTACTCAGTGATATGTTTTTTTCTTCAAATATGTAGATACTATAACTGTTTAACGTTTTTAATTTCGTTATTTTTATTTATTATGTTTTTTTTTTCTTTAAGTCGGCAGCTTACTTTATAGTTTGTTTCTATCACTGTAAATGATTGTCTGTGGAAACTTTTAATTAGCCCTCAGCATACATGCACTGGCATGTATGCTGAGATATACGCCTATATTATACTTTATTAACCGACTTCAAAAAAAGGAGGATGTTCTGAATTCGACTCGACTTCAATTCGACTGTAGGTTTTTTTTGTAGGTATGTTACGCGATAACTCCGCCATTTGTGCCGTTTTGATGATTCTTTTTTTATTGGAAAGAGTGCCTCAGAAGTGGTCCTTAAATTTTAAGAAAATATTCGATCTCGAAGGGTGATAAACTAGGGGATGAATGACTTTTGTTGTCGGTTTTTTAATACTCTGTACTGAGGTTGGGTTGTACTATTCTTGTTACCTAGCTGTAAGTTTTCCAAAAATAATGAAAATAAAATAAAATATAAATGCAGTCGAATTGAGAACCCCTCCTTTTCCTGAAGTCGGTTATAAAATATTTTTTACATATTTTGAATCACACGACGCATGCCCCAAAATAATGTACTGCATTTAAATCCAATACATCAGAATTCATTAAATAAATAAACTAAATAAATATTAGACAACATCACATACGTTGCTCTGATCCCAAAGTTTGTAACTAAGCACTTGTGTTATGGAAATCGGAAACAACGACGGTACCACAAACACCCACAGCTGAGACAATATAGAAAAGTAAATTTTCTAGACTCGGCCGGGGACCGAACCCGGGTCTTCAGAGATGGCGACACCATTAAAACCGGTGTGCGAGCTACTCGACCACGGAGGTTGCTATCATTGGAGGTGCATAATTACAACGAAAGTATACATTATGCTCGCCTATGTGAGCGTGACCGTCACCCGGCTGCAGCATCTGGGTACAATAACTTTATATAATAGCATGTTGCTAGTCTGTCGTCTAATTACCTCCTAATTGACAGAGCACGTTTTCATGCAGCTCTTTGGAACTACTACGTTTTTTTCGCGTCTAGATCAGTCTGGAGATAGACAAGTATGAATGGCTCGTCTAGACGTGCCATCCGTTGCGGTTTAAGCCTAGAGCCGTAGCACTTCACAGAAGACAGCAACGTTTTGCATATTATTATATCAAGTCATGGTTATAAGCTTAGTCCAGGTACTTTCAATCACTGAAATTGTACAGTTGTTGGCAATAAAAGTTATGACCTAAAAAAATTTATGGTTAGTATATGTTAGTATATGTTTTATGGTTTCATAGCAAAACGGTAAAAAAAAATCTTTATGATGGGACTTCGATATCTGTCTGTCCGTCCTTCCGCCGGAATATCACGGCTTTGTTTTGCAACAAGTATTATTGCTATGTACTTGAAATTTGGCATTGCATGGTTGAAGCACTAGCTTGCACGCTAATATTGGTAATATTTTTATTTATTTATTGAAAATGCGGTTCAAAACGGTAAATGCAGTCTAAAAAGGTAGGCACATTATTCTGTGGTAACAATTTTTTATAATTCTTCTTCCAGACTCGCCCATAAGTTCTGAAATATTTATTTAAAGTTTTCTTAATTTTTTGTTTACACAGATATGTGTAATATTTTATTAAAAAAAAAATCCAAACATTGATTTTGGGATAAAAAGAAACTGATTTGAATTGTTTTTCAAAACTAATTATTATGATCAAGTGTCATAATAATTAGTACCGATAGATGTTGTACGAGTTTTGAAAAAATAAAACAAAAAAAAAGTATAGCGTGTTATGAAGAGCCTTACGTACATAAACTTTTAATGCACGAATTCTACTAACACTTGGCGGTTTTTTTAGATTTACCAAAGATATTACCGCACGAAATCTGACGAAATACAATTCGTTTGCTTTAATCTGTAGCAGGATACAAAATTGTAGAATACTACGATGATAATACATTTTTACTGGGTACTTCTAATTTAACACATAATATTTTGCTTACTAGGAGTTATATATAGGAGTTATATATATGTTGTATCATTACATTATACATAAATGTAATTTAATAAAATTCAGTTATCAATAACGGCACATTTCCAAAGAGAATAAAATTGATGAAAAAACACAAATCATTCCAGCTGAGATAAGAATCATAAATATGTACACGGAAACGTTCTTGCATCTAAACAATATTATAAATGTAGATGTATGTAATCAGTCTTCTTGGCTTTTCGAAATATTTCTTTATATTAGCATTTTATGTTTGCCTTTATTTGAGTTTTACTGTACTTGTTTGGATTTCATACATTAATTTGGTTAGCCTTAATACTGCCCTGCTATTATAATTGGCAAAATTTGGCGAAGCGCTGTGACAGATGACCATTTTTAATAAACGTAGCAAAGAAATCAAAATAAGAAATTGCATTCAATTTAAATATCGGGTTTTCGTAACTGTTATATATACATTGGATAGAAGAAATTTGTTTTTCTTGGATTTAAATCGCGCAATTTAGACCCAAGAAAAATGTACTGTGACATGAATGCCTTAGGGCAAGGAAGTCGTTTTCTTTAGCAGCGTGGGAACGCTTGCCCTTTTTACCTTGTGCGAACATATAATTTCATTTCAGTCTGAATTCTCAGAGGACTAAGTAGCGATTTCCAAATTCTGAGAAGACGTGGTGAGGGACTCGGGAGTTCTAAATTTGTCCATAGCGTCTACAAATTAAAGACTAGCAATGACAGCTTCGCGTCTGAAAGAAACACTGAGCGGATTTTAGAAAATGAAGCTTTGTAAATCTCAGAACCGACCTTAAAAGGTGCTATTGACCGAATGTAGAAACCGGAACGACCTAACTAACTGCTAACGTAGTCCAACCAGACCTACAATTTATAATCCCAAGGAGGGAGCTCCACAGGAACTTATAGCCCCAAATTACGTTTTCATATGAAGACTGACATGCTGGCAAACTAATAGAATCAATAAAAAAATTACTCAAATAATTAGATTTCTTACTAACGTCACTACAATTTAGAAAAGTTACACGTGTGAATCGGTCCATAATAAACAAAGACAGACCAAAAAATTTAAACAAGAAAAAAATTACTTGCGTGATATTTTGACAACTCCACGCACATAGCCTTCCGTCGTCGCTGTAGTAACTAAAATGGCTGCCGGCAAGATGCATCACCTTGTATTGCTGTATATTTTCCTTGCGAAGTTATTGCTGTGAGAACGACTTAACCCGGGAACTACCAGTCCCAGCCTCCCCTACACCCGCCATTCTGACTCTCACAACTCTAGAGACTTGGACTCCACATGCTGTGTGAAGGCATTTTGTATTGCTTCCTGGGATTAATTTTTTTTTTGTCCAAAAATAGTCCAATCGTGGAAAAAATGGTAGGTAGTCTGTTGGGCCGAGGTCTGGCGAGTATATAGGATGACGGATGGTTTCTAACTGCAGGTCTTGTAGTGTTAAAACTGTTTCTCGACCAGTGCGAGGTGTTACGTTACCATGGAGCAATAGTGGTGAAACTGAAATGCAAATTTCCTTCATATGTAAATATGGCAAATAAACACTGGCTTTTACCTATTCTTAAAGTCTTGCTAAGAAATGTAAAATAAATATAAAGTTTTGCCATCTCCTGAATAATCACTCTTTATAAGATAAGAGTTTAAGAAAGTAAGGCATCGATATGTCATATTGTGGGTGTGCTAACATTAAACCATGCCGTTAATTCCTTGGTAGTTTGATATGGATCATCTTCCACCATCATTTTCAAATTCATCATTATTTACCTTAGTGACTGGTCTTCCTCGTGGTTAATTTTTCAAGTCGAAATTTCGAAAATTGCCGAAAAGCGCACGGTGTGCACGTTAGCCGGACACAATACGAGAATTTTCTGCTGCGTTAACCCCATGTGGGAACTCGTATTCGAGAATTACTCTACTTTTCGCTGTATCCATCTTCAAGTTAAAAGCTAAATGTGAAAACAATTGAGAGTCGAACAATCAATTAACATGTTGTTTTTTTTTTAAATTAAGAATGTTTTAGTTTTCGCGTGAAAAAAATTTCACTCTGAAATCTGACACCGTACATGTTTTAATTCAAAGTGGCCAGTACGGTAAATCGGCAATTTCACATTGAAGCCCCTATTAAAATATCTTTTTTAAAACCTATATTTTTTTAAATTCACACAACAATATGTAAGGTGCCACTATGTTCAGGCGGTTACAGGTTTAAGGGAATAAATAGGTTATTCCTGCCGACATGTAAAGCAGCTGGTTGATGTCACCGATGACCACACAAACCTCATCCGCACCCGTGATTCGTATTTCAATCAGAGTGGTTCCAAAATGGTTTATGAGCGCTTTGTTGATCACGAGACGAATAGATAAGTATACGTTACGCCTGTCGAGGTTTTGTAAGCACTGTCCTGATAACCCGAATCAAGATATGATTCATTTCCTATGTGTAACAATCGCGAAAACCTAAGAACTCGAAAGATATGATTTTTTTCAATTCCATAGGCTTTGAATTAAATACAACAAATGCGTTACGTAAGGAATGAAGTACGAGCTAAAGTAATGGAAGCATTAAAAACTACTTATTCGCTCGCATCCTTCAGAAACGGAACCCGAAGTCCGTGGTCCATCCATTCTTTGTATAAAATAATGTTTACCTAATAATAATAATAACTTTTAGGCCTTGAAGAGGCGAGAGTCTAAAATATATATTAATGATAATAATTATAACGCACACAATCTTAGTAGTTTGGACCAAATGAGAGAGTGACTGTTCCTCGTTTTAGATTATACGTACAAAGGATAAATGCTGCTAGCATTTTGGACACCTCACAGCGGGTGCCATTTTCGTTTCGTTTCGGGAATAAATTAATAAACAGAATAAAATATTTGCCTCAAAAAATTTAGTGATTATGTAACAGTAATTGTTTTGATTTTAGACTGCCCAAAACTCCAATGTATCTCTGCGTGCTGATTTTGATTCAAATAGGAATCGATCCGATCGGGTAGTCTCGAAATCAGATGGGTTTCTGAGCGAGAAGATGAACTTGATTCCTACTACATATTTCTAATTTGTGAGTTAAATCAACTATTGATCCGATTAGAAATGTCAAAAGTTTCCGATAGGCCAGTTGTGAATCGCAATTATGCGCCTCGATTTGGAAAAGACCAATGAAAAGACGAGGCAATCAAAATCAACCTGCTGATTGAGTTAATGTACTGCCAAATCACCAGACACTAAGCAAGAGACGTATTCAAGATATAAGTCAAGGCTTCGATAATAATTTTGTTATCATTGATTGATTTTGCTGACAAAAGTTTATTAATGATGATCTGTTTAATTTTCATAAACATTCCAACTTCATGTAACACTGTTTGATGTTTAGTTATTTACACACCCAATATAAACACACAGAAAGAATCAACGAGTATATAGGTATGGACAGGAATTCGAATTCAATTCATATCCTTATATTAACCGACTTGAAAAAAGGAGGAAGCTCTCAATCCGATTGCTGTTTTGTTATATATTATCGCGTAACGTAGCTCTAAATCTAAATTTGTGAACCGATTTCGATGATTCTTTCGTTTTGCGCACTTTCCGGTAACCGATTTCAATAAAACTTGGCAAACAGATATAATTACACGAAGTTTTGTGGTTGGTTTTTTAAGTACTCTGTACTGAGATTATTTTCGAAACTGGAATTGTATATTAATAATGCCAGATCATCAGTCAAGTCGCCCTTTGACATCGGTGAGATTGTAGCTGAGGAGGCGTCTATTTACCATTTTAAGAAAGCCGCTAATAAAACAAAACCCCGGAACACTTCAACATTTTATGTTTTTTTTTTCTATTATACCTTATCTTGGAATAAGTTAACAATAATAAGTTGATCTACCATTAGCAATTCAAATCGTAAACAGATAGTATGTAGTAGTAAACCCAAAAATTAATGTTAAAAGTTGCAGATATATCGATTATGTTGAATAGGTAACCCTAATAAATCTTATTGGATACGCGACACAAATTTTCACAATTGCTTGAAGACGAAAAAGACGATTTTATATTCGCACGGTACATAACATAACCACATAACAATATTTATAGAATTCACGGCATAACCAGATCATAAAAGATAAAATATGAAAAATCGCAACTCATTACTAAAACTCTTGTCAAAGCCAATATCACACACACGTCGAAGTCAAGACATATCAAATAATATCCCATTTTGGAAAAAACAGGCACATGGGACCTTGTCCCATGTGTGTCAGATTGTCCCTCAGATCTTTGCGATTTAAAACTTCAGTAGCAGTAGAGCTCTTTGTGAAAGAATTCGTAAAGGGAAGTACTGCCACAACATCTATTTCTACCACCAAGCAGTAATGCCAACATTACTGTGTTCTGGTTTTGAAGGGTAAGGGTGCTGCTGAAATTACAGGCACATGAGACCTGTCAACTTATGTCTCGGGGTGACGTTATGTCTTTGCGATTTATTTTTATTTTTCGTTCCGGCACTTGGTATCACAAAAAAACGCACTCAACATAGCCCCGCACTAGGGAAACCCTGTGTCGTAGGTGCCATGGACACACAACTAGACAACCACAAATTACACCCAAACTCACGAGAGAAATAAATATAGGCCATACACTACAACTGATATGGACAGGCGTGTCACTTACCACCGAGACCACGACTTGTTCGTCCCGTCACTAGGTAGCATGAAAAGAACTGGTGCTTACCTAGGGCTGAAAATCTTGATAGGTTGATTTGGCCGTTCTTGCACAAAGCTGACTATCTTTATCGTGCGGTACGAAAATTAATACCCTGGACAAACTCTCGAGTGAGCATAGTTAAGGCGGGCTGCTACGTGTACTTTTTCTCGTTTACGAAGTTTAAATTATCCGCAAGTTGCAGGAGACGGGAAATTTCATTACAGCTGCACGCTGCACTCATATAAACTATGTATCAGACAGTCATAAATAACAATGGAACCTGTATTAAATGTACCTGTAGTGTCTTTTAAATAGACTGTATAGTAGTCGCGCACTTTTAATTTTAGCCTGACTGCAACTTTGTACTACTATTTATTATTATCCGCGATGACTATGGATCGACGTACTATATACATCTTACCTCATGTTAGTATGTACATACCGTAGCAGGAGAGCTCCTTGTGAAAGAGTTCGTCCAGGGAAGTACTGCCACCTTACCTATTTCTGCCGCCAAGCAGTAACGTCAGCATTACTGCGTTCTTGTTGTGAAGGGTGCTTGTGAAACTACAGGCACATGGAACTTGTCAACTTATGTCTCAGGGTGACACATACAAATACATATAAAATCAAATGATTGATGAATTTATTTAATCACTTAAAGCAGATTTTACTTCCTATTGTCTAGACCTTGGGAAATCCCTTGTGTTTTACTTATTTATATTTTTTCTTGGATTTGGACGAGTCCTTAGTGAATTAGTCATCGCGAACGTTTCTTACAAACCTTCAAATCGCTTTTCCCCGACTGGTGATGTCATAATCTTTTAAGGTTCACATTTCACAAGATCAATACAAATCTTTCAGCGTGAGTACCTGTCTGCTGATCAGGTAACGCAATTAAAAGTAACGAATGATATTTAAGCTCTCACAAAATGAGAATTAAATGTGTACATTTTGTCAAATAAATTTGTAAGCACGTGCAATGAATATTTAAATATTATCAATTAATTAATTATATTTTCCTCGCTGTCTCTAGCCGGATCTATAATTATTAATTACTTATATACATTGAAATGGCTCCAATCCGATTTGGTCGAGATATGCACATTCTTTGGTTTCTTTATAAAATTTTTAATTAACCCCAGCTTCCTCATTATCTGTGTTCCCATTTACCCCCTTGTCCCCCAATTCCCGCCCAAAACGGACCTGTGACACTAGAACACTTTTATATCCCCAATCCAACTCCAAATTCTTTCACAATCTTTTACCGTAAGTGCAGCTCGTATGTGGAATTGTTATTCAATTCTCATTCGTGACAGTCCATCGGTGGCTTCTTTCCAACACAAATTAAAAGAGCACTTCCTGTCGAACGCGTTAGATAGTTAATCGGTAACAAATTTGTAAACAAATAATCTGTTATTATAATATACATTCTGCTTATGTATGTATTTATGTATATAAAGTTCATGTGTGTGTGTATATCGGTCGTATATATATTATTATCATTTATATTTTATTCACATTTAAATTTTAATTTTGTTGTACAATAATTAGTCCCGCAGACTTCATTTTTGCACCACGGCTAGGGATAGCTGGAAGAGATCTCTTATAGAGATAAGCTCACCTTTGTATATGTCCATTGTAATGTGTGTTTCATGTGTCTTTTCTTTGTACAATGAAGAATATATATACATATTTCAAGAAAAAAAACAAGTTCATTTTGAAAATATTTTCTCTCCACATGACAATAGTGGCAGACAGACGTGTTTAGCGGCGAATATTATGAACTGAGTCGAAAAACCACCAAGATATTACGCTAAGTATCACAGGTACCTACGGCGTACATGTTTGCGACGTGACGTCACAATATAAACGAAGCATGTCTAGACAGACCGCAGACGAATTTTTAATACCAACACAACCGTGACTGGGCCGCGGTGGAATTAATATGCGGTGGTTTAACTCCTCATATTCATTAACACAAAACAATAAATATAGTAGTGGTTAGTTAGCGTCTGACGCGCACCAAGGTATCGAATAGTGATGGAATTTTACCAGGGTAAATACCCAAAATGGGAAAATGTCCGAGAACATTCCCATTGAACCCATCCGATGGGTATTTATGTTTTTATTGTTAACATCTATATACTTATAAGACACAGTTAGAATGTTTAGGCTTACTTAGGGCTTTCGTATTTCCGTATACACAAACCTAAACGAAAAATAAAATTTCGTAATGTATAACACAGTTTTATCCAAGAAATGTTAATTGTTAATGTTTAATGTTATCTAAATTGTTTATAATTTCATCATAATATTTTTAAACTAGGAGAAAACAAAACGAAAAAAATTGTCACATTTTAAACAAACTTATAGTTAATGAAACTATTTTTCCCGAAAAAAAAGGGTATATAATGGGTATATATATATATATACTTTTTTTTATATCCTCAATTTTACTATACATTTTTTCCAAAGTGATTGATTCAACACTTTCATTGTTATCCGGAATCAATCAAAGCCATTTGAGGTAGTATAGACTTAAAAAAAAATGTTTTTGTTAATTGTACATAACACCTTTACAATTATTAATTTGAAAGTCATGGAAATGAATTTACCTACCAATTGAGAACATTTCCAGGTAAATACCCGTTTTGGGAATATTCCCGGGTATATATCGGGTAGATTCATCGAAAGTTTCCGAGACGTCCATCTCTATTCTCGAAAGACCTATCTGAGCACAGTCCGCCACTTTCGCTTTGTATGGTATGGTTGCGACATTCTTACGTGCAAATTCTCTAAAATCCTAGAAAAATGCCTTATTGTGCTGTTTTGGAATGCAAACATGATAGCCACACCTAAAATATTACCCGTGGTGGTATTTCATATGATCGGAAAGACTTATTTTAATAAATTTTCATAATTCTGTATATCGAAATAATCTTTTTGTTACAAGAAACGGAAGTGAAGTTTATACAACTGTAATATGATCGCTTCTTGTTTGGAGAACTAAATTAATAACCCCAATACGTCGTCGTTCAACAATAAACCGCTAGATGACAGCACATTGATTGAAATTTCAATATAATATTAAAACGTCGTAACTTGTAATAATAGGTATTGATGGTATTGAACTTTCGACGATATTGGCATATCACAGAGTAAAGTTTAGTTAATATAATTTATTAACAATCCAGAATTTGTGATTTCTGTTTTAACTTTGAAACTACGACCAATCAATATGAAGATTTGGTAGTGTTTCAAATTATGAATGTGTGAGTTTTGGCGGTTCGGTTCTAGTAGTAGTCAAGGCTTAAGGCTTCCATTGTTTTTTCTTCCGTGTTGATTACCATCAATAGTCATAAGATATTTAAAAAAATGCAATCAAAAATAACTGGTAAGTAAATTACACTTGTAGTATACTATAACGTAGATACCCTTGAGAATGATTAGTAATAAATACTATTAGCTGATATTTGTCAATTTTATTTTTGTATAAAAATATCATAGACAAGAATAACCTCAAAGAGAACTGCTTCGAATGTATGATTGTGTACGGTTGGATGATGTTTGTCATTTAAGTAAGAAGAATTTGTTTAATGATAGTCTTCACTTCATATAGAACAGTACATATTGAAAGTTATACTTTCTCGACAGAAATAATAGCATAGCTGTTTTCGTTTCTCAATTTAAAAGGGTCTCGTACTAAAATGGTCAAGTATTTGTGAACATTGTGTCTGGTGAATTATGAGAAATTATGAACCTTTAATTTGCATGTTTGTATTTTGTGTATTATTTTCTTCATAATTTTGTCATTTTTACAAAACATATTGGAAGCAAATACGTATAATACGACGACCTCGGTGGTTGAGTGGTTTGCGCACAGAGGTCCCGGGTTCGATCCCCAGCAGAGTGTAAAAAAACTAACTTTTCTATATACTCTCGGGTTGGTCGGTGGTACGGTGGTGGTACCATCGTTGTTTCCGATTTCCATAATACGAGTGCTTTAATTACTTACTTTGGGATCAGAGCAACATATGTGATGTTGTCAAATATTTATTTATTTATAGGTATTGTACGTGATCGTCAAGTTTTCTGCATTAGATATGCAAAAATTATATGTAAAAACTATTGTTGTAGATACTAAAAACATAATTTTGGATCCCGTAATAGGTAAATTCATTAATAGGATAAAACTCATGTGATATTACTAAACAAGTAATTGCACTAACTCATGCCAACAACAGCAATGTATTCTCTAAACTAGTAGGTAACAAATATATAAATTGATAAATTAATAGGCACGAATTTGATATTACTAAACAAGTAATTGCACTAACTCATGCCAACAACATGAACAACAGCGGCGTATTCTCTAAACTAGTGAGTGACAAATTTAGGCATAACGATTGGTTATTTTTGTAATGAAGCTATTTTATACTTACCATTTTTTTACGTTTTTGGCTATCATCAATACGATTAACAATTTAAATACATATTATCAGACGTTTCGCACACTCAATACCAAAGTGACTAAATTTCAAAATGCCACATTTTCATGAAACTGACAAAATATATTGAAGAAAAAGAAGAGGTACTTGCCACTAAGTATATATTCCAAATTGCCTGTTATACAAACACTTTGAAATGCTGTTACTTTGATGAATTAGTGGACTAATTGATGACTAATAAAAAAACATCTAAAGATTAAAAGCCTGAAATGAGGATCCACTTAGCTAGTATCAAAATTCTGTGAATAAATTGAAACTCACATATATGATAACTTAATTGATGTAGTTGTGAACTGAATGACAAATCGAAAGACAAATCGAAGAACTAAAGATCAGGATTTCAATAAAAAGAACTAATAAAACTCAAATATCAAAACGGACTAACAAAATTTACCTACAAAACCAACGCAGAGCGACTACACTTACATTAATTGCGGTATATTTGTCTAAATTCAAGCAAACGAAAGTAATCAACGCAACGCTATTACGCCAGAGCGGCAGCGTCTGAACCCTCATTAATCTATTACACTGACCCACAACATTCTCTATTACTATATCACTATCAACCAACCACCACTTCGCTACCCTGAAGAACCTTTTACGCGCTTGATCAAACAAGAAATGTTTAGCGATTCGCTTCATGTTTTTAAATCTAAAATACGAAGGAATCCATTTGAACGTAATTCATAATGATTATTTATTTTATTTAATATTAATTAAAATCAATTTTTCCCCTGCTAATACTTGAATTTTTTTGTGTTTTTTGCATGTTGTGGCACCTACTCTGTTGCTTAGTCTTTTGATAATACTAAGGGATGGGACGAACAACTCGTGCGTCTATTGGTAAGCGACACGCCTGTCCATAACAGTTGCAATACCACTTAGAGCTTTAAATCACAAAGATCTGAGAGGCACTGTCACTGCGCCCAACACCCTGAGACATAAGTTGACAAGTCCCATGTGTCTGTAATTTCACCAGCATCCCTACCCTTCGAAACCGGAACGCGGTAATGCTCACATCACTGCTTGACGGCAGAATTAGGTAAGGTGGCAGTATTTCCTTGGAAGAACTCTTTAACAAGCTAAATAATATATCATAAGAAGAAAGCTAAATAGGTATATCCTAAGAATAAAGTCTTCTTTCTTCCTATAAATAAATAAATTACTTCAAGAATAGTAGGGTCGACTTTACGATATGGAATCATATTTTGGGGCAACTCTAACTACAGGAACACAATATTTAGAGCTCAAAAACGATGTGTCCGAGCAATTTGTGGATTAAAACATACGGAAAGCTGTCGTCCTTTTTTTAAGTCTCTGAGACTGTTGACTTTTCCTTGCCTGTATATTCTTGAAATCTCTAGATTTGTCAAAATGAACTCAAATTTCTTCTCAGTTAGACCGACGCGACGGTACAAAATCGTCAATTACCTCCTAGACCACATTTATTAAGCACAAAGATCTGCAAAACAGCTCTTCTTAGAAAGAGTGTTGTTCAACTCGCACCAGTCATATACAATAAAATTCCTGATCGTATAAAATCACTTGAAACGCATAAGTTCCAAAATGTGTTGAGCAATTTATTAATAGATAAATGTTACTATGACATATGTATGACATCAACGAATTCTTAAATGACACTATAACTTAATCTTTTTCACCTGACAAGGCCGCTTGACTTTTGTAATTTAATTGTTGGAATGAATTAATTTGTTTATATTATATTCACTATTTTGGACATTAATAATTAATCTGACATTCTTGAATACTAACGATATTATAAACATATGTAATACTTTAAATATATTTTCTTTTTTTTTTCTTTTTTATATTGTCAATACCGGTAATTATGTTGGTATTATAATATTCATATACCAAATATACTTTCAATATGTCTGTATGCCAAATGTTTGGCCGGTGAAACTATACCTACTCATTTTGTACATGTCAACTTACATATCTAACCTATGTTTTCACAAATAAATGAATTATTGTTATTATTAATATCATTAAATCTGATACCAAAATCAAAACAATTGAAATTCGATTCATGGCTAATGATTTTAAAGTAGACACCCTCTTATATATGTAATATATATATATATATATATATACATGTATATATAAGAGATGTATGTATGTACCCGGAATCTATTATCCTCCTAGTTCGCCACTATACGGGACTTGACACACTATTTATAAAAATGAATCTTCATTCGTGAATAGCCACCCTTAGAGGTGGATGATTTTCTTCGAAATTGAGTGGGACCACTATAGAGGTACCCTCTTTCCAACAAAAAAAGAATTATGAAAATCGGTTCCCAAATACCGGAGTTATCGCGTAACATACATACAAAAAAAACATACAGTCGAATTAAGAACCTCCTCTTTTTTTTGAAGTCGGTTGAAAAAGGAATAAAACAATTATTTTTACTTTAATTTCTTGATTAATTGCTCATTCGGAAAATCCCAAATAGTCGGCAGGAGCACCTTAACATAACGCAATAACAGCTAAAACTAAGCTTGCCTATCTACGGCTCCCCAACAATGAACCAAAGTACCTAACACATAATGGCCCCATAAAAACTCACGCCTGAGTAATTTGTCTACCGACCTAGGTTAGTAGGCGCGGGGCGAAAGCCTATTTTTTACTTGTGTCAGCGGTGTTTCTAGACCATGACAATGTGTCTAGACGTCTGTTCCAGGAGGTCACGGGACGCTTTCACGTTTTCCGCCGAAGTGTTTACAGATACCCGCCGTCGATTACGTGACGTAATTTCGAATTAATCGCCCATAAATATTTTGGCACACAACAGAAAACCATTTTGTTTAATAAAATCATGATTCGGTTTGATTTCGTAGAAAGGGACTATAGGCTAAAAGCTATCACATCCGAAAGTAGTTTATCGTGTCGGTTATTGTAGAACCTCGTATATAATATGGTTATTTGTAAGATACTAACAACCTCGCGGAGCTATATTACTAACATCATAAACAACAACTTTGGTTCCATGACTTTTTTACAACACAATAAATTAAACAAAAAAAAAACTTTTAATTTGTATTGTCTATTCTGACACTGTTTAGATGTGTAGAAAGGTGGTAAGTTCAAACGTGCAATCGTCCTCCCCGACAGCCCCCACCCGCGCTCCTGCTGCATTTTGCACAATGTTATCACCATTCAGAGGGATCTATTTAAATCTTTTCATTTTTATATGAAAGCAAAACTTTGAACAATTCGTCAATGGTTAAAGGTATGAAACAAAACTAGTTGTTTATGATGTTTATAATACAGTCCTGCGAGGTTGTTATTATTTTACAAACAACTCTGTATAGGTAACTAGTTCGTGCCTAGGATTTCGTCTCATCATCATCATCATCATCAACCCATTTACATGTCCCACTGCTGGGCACTGGTCTCCTATTAGACGAGGGTTTAGACCATAATCCGTCACGCTGGCCCAATGCGGACTGGGAACTTCACACGTTTTCCGAGGGTTGTGAACCTTCTTCATCGTGCAGGTTTCATCACTATATTTACCTTCACAAAAAAGCTCATGATAAATTTGAAATTAAATTTCGCACATAAATTCTGAGAAACTCAGAGGTGCGAGACCGGATTCGAACCTACGACCTTCTGCTTGAAAGACAGTAGGTCAAACCATTAGCTACCACGACTATGAGGGATATCGTCTACGTAGAATAAATACTTCGAATAGCCTACTTTACTATACTAATTTTCATAGGTCTATTGGTTCTCCATACAAAATTTCACCCCCTATTTCACCCTTTTTAAGATTTATTTTTGTGATTTATATTTGAAAATGGAACCCTTTGGCTGTAGAATACAGTTTGTTTCATCTGACTGTCACTTGTTTTTATATTGTGGCATCATTTTTGAAATTGGTTGTCTACATCACCATGAATTTAACTCGTGAAAATTATCGTAGTATGATTTTCTACGACTTTAAGTGTAATTTAACAGCTCAGCGGAGCTTCGCTCGGCCTCAAACTGCTTTAGGCGATGAAGCACCATGCAAGACGACTATTTATAGCCGGGTTGCAGAATTCAAATTCGGTCGTGTGACAACTTGCGTGATGGTCGCCCGTCCACTGCCGTTAACGACAAAAACATCGATGCTGTGCGCAGTATGATAAAAACAGACAGGCATGAAACATATTATGAGATTCGAGCATCTTTAGGCATAGGCATGAATCAAATGCAATCAATACTACACAAACATTTGGGTGTGAAAAAGCTGTGCTCTCGGTGGATCCACACAATTTGACAGAGGCTAAAAAAACGGATTGCGTCACTTGGTGCAATGCCATGCTCACCAGATTCAACGAATGGGCGTCAAATTTGATGTAGGACATAGTAACAGGTGACGAAACATGAACTTATAGTTACGATCCCAAAACAAAGCAGCAATCGAGCGCATGGGTCTTTCGAGATGAGTCGAAACCAACCAAAGTGGCGCGCGTGCAAAGTGCCTCTAAGCGGATAATTGCTTCTTTTTTTATAAATCTATATACGTGGCTACTGTTGCTTTGGAGAATCGTTATACCGTGAACAGTGATTGGTACACGACCATTTGTTTGCCGGAAGTTATTGACAAAATCCGTAAAAATAACCGTAAACGCCGTATCATCTTGCAACACGATAATGCCAGTTCTCACACGGCGAGACAGACAAATGAATTTTTGAAGGTGAACAACGTTGACCTTATGATTCATCCCGCGTACAGTCGCGACCTGGCACCTTGTGAATTATTTATTTCCAAAAATTAAGAACAATATGTTTCAGAGATTTTCACGGAGGAGTGGCATAAATGTTTACAAAATTGGTTCATTCGTATGAAAAAGTGCATTAACGCTAACGGAGAATATTTTGAGAAACAATAAATTTATTTCTGACAATTTATAATATTTTTTTCTTATTCATTCCGGAAACTTATAGTGCGCCCGCCGTCAAGTATAATATTATAACATACAAATACATACACAATATTTACAAAACATGTTTTAAAAGATTTATTATAATATTAGTTTCGATGAGTTGAATGTATGCTTCTTTCGTACTTCGGGATGTAACTGAATTCATAAAAATAGAATACCTGAGATAGAAATTGGAACAAAATAAGGTGTCTTAGCTGAATCTTGTCTGCACGCCTAGCGTGGATTGCGGCTTTACATATCTGAATAGATCTCTATATCTATATATGTAGAGAATCACGAATAGACTCGAGAGACGCTATAGTAGTGACAGTACGAATAGATAAATCTGTTGTGGATGAAATATTAACTAGATAGTCTACCTAAGAAAGTGGGTTACTTAGTTATGTATTTCCAAAATCAAAATATAAAAGCTTTTACACAATCACCGTGCGCCCTGTCTGTTCATAGATAGGTTTCGTAGGCTCAGACTCGGCGTATTCAAAGAAGATACTTCGTGTAAGTATTCGTATAATTAATGCAAGAACACAATTTTATTATACTTAATATCCTATTTCATATTTGTGATATACATATAGCGTCCTTTCCTTCGAGAGTGCCTACAGTACCTATTGCATGGACATGGCTAATTTATTACGACGTTCGAGAGGCGAGCGGAATAGCCGGCTAATCTCAAATTCCCGCGCAGCCTTTTTGCAGTCTGCGGCCAGACTCCGCCATGACCAACCCCTCATGCAAACCCGTCAAATTGAAATTAAACTCTCCCCAATCTTGCTCGATACTTTAATTGATCTCGATCTCGATCTATTTTTTCTCGAAACCTTTTGGACTGGTATAAACAACTCTTCTTCTTTGTCATCGAATTAATTGTTTTATTTTTCGTTATTTTAAAAATAATTTATTTGCAAATAGATATAAGCGTACTTACCTCACACAATTTGCACAGTAAACAGCACTTCTGTTCGCTTTTGTCTAGTTTTTGTTTGATATATGTGTAAAATATAAATATAAAATGCGCCATAATTATGTATCTCAAAATTCCTGTACAAAGACCATGAACGTCATCATAGTTCTGACTATAAATTTGGGCATTCTTGTATGATGTATCGAAAGGAGGTATAGTTACATGGGGCAATAGGGGCCCATGATCATCTGCCTGGACGGACGTCGTCGCCATCGCCGCCGGTGTCGGCAGGTGGTCGCCGCCCGGTGCAGTGAAAGGCACACGGGGGTGGTGCAACGGCGCAGATGAGGCGCGCGGGGTGAGGCCGTCTAGACAGGCCGCAGACGAACGGAGGCTGTACCGCGGCAACGCTCACGCACACTACGAAGCGCTGCACCTTGATTTTACTCCACACACTGCACTCTAGCCTCTACAGAGGATCCTTGCAATGGACGTTACAATTCGAGTCCTCCAAATGCCCTCTCCGAAATATACGCATATCACAAAAGGAAATAAGAATAAGGAATAAGGTTAGGCAGCTCAAAAATATGGTTGTGTTTACATTTTAAGCAAATGAAATGGTAATGCTGAGGTCGTTTGTGTTAATAGTACGCCGTTTTTGTTATTCACTGCAGCTCAAGAAATTTACATAGTTTTTAAATAGGTACTAACTAACTAACTAATCTGCCGATATTTTTAGCGAAATTCAGATACGTGAAGCGCAATATAAATTAAATACTATAAATGGTCAGAAATGAATTTATTGTTTCTCAAAATAATCTCCGCTAGCGTTAATGCACAATAAGTGCATTAACGCTAGCGGAGATTATTTTGAATGATGTGAAGGAACCAATTTTGAAAACATTTATGCCACTCCTCCGTGAAAATCTTTGAAACATATTTTTCATACTCTTCGACAGACTCTTTAGGTGATGAAAATCGTTGACCGCGTAACTGGTTCTTAATTTTGCAAATAAATAAAAGTCACAAGGTGCCAGGTCGGGACTGTACGCGTGATGGCTCATAAGGTCAACGTTGTTCACCTTCAAAAATTCATTAGTCTGTCTGGCCGTGCGAGAACTGGCATTATCGTGGTGCAAGATGATACGGCGTTTACGGTTATTTTTACGGATTTTGTCAATAACTTCCGGCAAACAAATGGTCGTGTACCAATCACTATTCACGATACAAAGATTCTCCAAAGCAACAGTAGCCACGTGTCCAGTTTTATAAAAAAAGAAGCAATTATCCGCTTAGAGGCACTTTGCACGCGCGCCACTTTGGTTGGTTTCGGCTCATCTCGAAAGACCCATACGCTCGATTGCTGCTTTGTTTTGGGATCGTAACTATAAGTTTATGTTTCATCACCGGTTACCATGTCCCACACCAAATTTGACGCCCCTTCGTAGAATCTGGTAAGCATGGCATTGCACCACGTGACGCGATCCGTTTTTTGAGCCTCAGTCAAATTGTGTGGGATCCACTTAGAGCACAGCTTTTTCACACCCAAATGTTTGTGTAGTATTGATAGTATTTGACTCATGCCTACACCTAATGATATCCGAATCTCATGGCATGTCACATGCCTGTCTGTTTTGATCATACGGCGCACAGCATCGATGTTTTTGTTCACAGCAGTGGACGCGCGGTCATCACGAAAGTCATCACTAAGATTCACACGCCCGCTTTTGAATTCTGCAAACCAGCTATAAATAGTCGTCATGCATGGTGCTTCAGCGCCAAAAGCAGTTTGAAGCCGTGCGAAGCTTCGCTGAGCTGCTAAATTACACTTAAATTCGTAGAAAATCATACTACGCAAATTTTCACGAGTTAAATCCGTGGTGATGTAGACAACCAATTTCTAAAATGACGCCACAATGTAAAAACAAGTGACAGTCAGATGAAACAAACTGTATTCTACAGCCAAAGAGTTCCATTTTCAAATGTTGTGATTACTTTTTAAATATTATTTATGTAAGTGGCCAGTTCTGGAAACTTATAGTGCACCCTATGTATTAACATATCCTGGGATCACCAAAATGAGGTATATAACCTCCTCTAATCGGTTTTTTACATCTTATTTACTTTCAGTTTTATTGTTAAGATTAATCAGCATAATTGACATTAACAAAGAAAAAAATGCTAGTACAAATATCTCGAAAGTTACCGAAATTAAAATGCGATAGTTGTGACAAGATGGAAAGTATTTTTAACTGACTTCAAAAAAGGAGGATGTTCTCAATTTGACTGTATGTTTTTTTTTTGTATGTATGTTACGCGATAACTCCGGTGTTTGTGTACCGATTTTCATGATTCTTTTTTTTTGGAAAGGGGGTACTTCCATAGTGGCCCCATTTCATTTTTAAGAAAATCATCCACCTCTAAGGGTGGCTGTTCACGCATGAAGATTCATTTTTATAAATAGCCCCGAAATTTTACTAAGGGGCAATTATTTTAATGGTTGATTTTGCTATTTCTCCAATTCAAGGCGTTTTTCTCTCCATATACTTTGAGTAGTGAGAACCGATTTTTACTATCTCCAGTATTAAGTCCTGTATAGTGACGAATTTAAGGATATTTCAATACAACATAGCAAATTCCACTGAGATTATTATTGTAAAAACTGTTAAGTGATCGAGGTTGTTATTATTGTGCTTTGAAAAACAACTAAGGACTAAAATTAGGTTTTATTTTATTTTTCATTATTATTTTATTATAAATCTTTAACGCTAACAAGTCACAACATCCTTTCAAACGTAAGGGCGTATTCCCATTATGTCGTGACAACAGATAGTCGTGCAGTTCGAAGTGTCGAGGCTTGTACATTTAAATGGAATTGTTCATACATAGAGCAACACACAAAATAAACGTCCACGACAAAGTCACGATAGATAGTCGTGGTATAGGAACAAGCCAGACGCGACACTCGTCTAACGATACATAAAACGTTACGACATAATGGGAACGCGCCCTAACCCGTAACACCAATACCTGTATCAAGTTGTTGACCATCGTCTGGCATTGAGCAGGAAATGGCTGGCTCTACTCGTTTTTCCTACTTTTTTGCAGTGGCGCGGGCGCGTCATTTGATGCAAACTGACTAGTGCACTGGTTGCAGCTTTATAACTTTAAAGAACATAACTGCATGTATAACTATAATAATTACTAGACTGTCTGAAAAACATGCCGGCGCTACCTCGCCCAACGCATTAGCATAAACAACGGGGAAACACTGCCAGCATCTTGGGCACCTTGCCGCGGGGACCCAATTTTATTCAAATAATTTAATCCTAGTTTTCCTTTCTAGTATAAGCTTTTATTGTACCTTACCTGATATTTCAAATTATTATCTAATAAATTTATTGTCTAATAAAACTATACCCATGTAATGTAAGTACGGGTTTAAGAATAAACATGATACAAAAATACATAAAGGGTATGTTTGTATTTAGTAAACCAAACTAAAGAAAGGTTAAAAAATTTTATTATTGAAGTCAAATATTGAAAAAGTTCAGTATTGCAAATTACAACAAATTAATTGCTCTTGAGTATTTTTTAAATAGTCTGGAACAATATTTTTTTATATTGTTCCTTTCATTTAATACTTTATTTGTACAACGCTTACACAAGACGTAATTTAACACTATGTAATAAACAAATACTACATGTACTAATAACCAACTCGATATCTTATTCCACTAATAAAAACGCGTGGTGGTAAAATCGGCCACGGCACGCGGCGGCGTCTGATGGTTATTCGACCAGCGACGACGGCGTGATCGGCGGGAAATCGGCGTGGTGTATCAAATGCTAAAAAATATTGTAAAACAAAAAATCGCCGACAGAGGCGGCACAGTGCATTATGTCTAGTCTATTTTAATAATAGACAAAACGAAACAAAGTTATAAGTACCTAGATAGTCAGTCATTGCGAATTAACTGACCCCCTAGTGGGGAAAATGTAGATACTGATAGAAGTAATAAAGTCATTGGTAAGTAATAGAAAACTAAGAACAAAGCAATAACTGATAATGTGAGCGTTATTTATTTATTTTAATAAATTCAAATGATAACTTGACACAGATAGGCTCTGCTCAGACACTGACCCTACATTTAACTTTGTTATAACCGCACAGTTCATTGAACAAAGAGTATCTTTTAAAGTATCTTTTTAAATCCTCACAAATCACAATGTGAGGTAATACATCCCATATCCTACTACACTCGAGAAACACACAAAATGTATAAAGCGTATAAATGCGTACAAAACAAGTACATGTAAAATACGTCAAAATTCAATATAAATATTGTTAGCAGTTGCTTACCCGACAGAACTACTTGACAAATTATTACTTACAATTACCTGTTATAAAATTATTCAGATTTCTCCTAAGCAAGTAGAAAGTGCAAGAAAGAAGGGAAGGGGGACGGAAATATAGTGATATATAAAAACTAGTTCAGATTTATCTACTTGGTTTAAACTATATAGAAAGTGAGCATCTGCCAGCTCATATAAGCAAATTTGTAACCTACATAAACATACTTAGTTTAGGTATGTACATAAGTATTTACAGAGAACAAAGCGGAACACCGGGTGCAGGCCAGGCCGACGATAAGCAGGCGTGTCGGCGGGCGGCGGCGGCGGCGGCGGCGGCGGCGCGGCGGCGGCTGCGTGAGGTCGACGATCCACACGTAAACAGATAACTCGATTGATTACACTACCCACTCCAAGCACAAAAGAAAAGACTTCCTTCAAATTCGGTCAGATGTCTCTCTGTTATTTATCCACGAAAATAGTCATCGTTACTTTTGCAAAGTTCTTAAAAACTTTTGAATCGATCCATGCTGAATGTAGGCGTGTAGATAAACGGTCTTACAATTGTTCCACGTGGAACTGAATATATGGAACTACTGGGAATAAACGTGTCATACGACATAAAGTAACACTTGTAAATAATTTATATAGCTACTTATCTATACACATAGTATAGGTTTAACCTTTCGGATATGTAGCAACAAAAAAGTTCTTTGTTACAAAAACAATAATCTATAGTATAGATAATTCCGTTAATATCGCCATTTAGTTTCTTTAGAAAGAAAATGCTTAATTAGGTACTATTTATAAATATGCATTTCTTTGTTTTCTTTTCCGTTATGAAAAATGTACCTACTGTAAGAGGGTTATATCGACAGAAGAGTTACGGGTTCTTAAAAATAATAATCTCAGTACAAAGTACTACAGAAACCGACCTCAAAAGTAGGTACGTGGAATTACATATAATTACCAAGTTTTATTGAAATCGGTTACCGGAAAGTGCGCAAACCCGGTTTCATACCCGGATTCACTAGGGGGTTCGCCACTATACGAGACTCAAAGTATATTGAGAGAAAAACGCCTTGAATTGGAGAATAGCAAAATCAATCATTAAAATAATTGCTCCTTGTAATAAAATTTAGGCGCTATTTATAAAAATGAATCTTAAAGCGTGAACAGCCACCCTTAGAAGTGGATGATTTTCTTCAAAATTGAATGGGACCACTATGGAAGTACCCTCTTTCCAACAATAAAAATCATGAAAATCGGTTCATAAATACCGGAGTTATTGCGTAACATACACACAAAAAAAAACATACAGTCGGATTGAGAACCTTCTCCTTTTTTTGAAGTTGGTTAAAAATTTGTTTCAATGGTTTCATTAACAAAAACATTATTTTACTATTTATTATTACTTTTCATACATTTCATCATCAGGCTTATGAGAAATGAATGAGCTGTGGAAAACTTTCTCGATGCACGGGTGAGCGGCCGTCTGATTCAAGAATTGCAATCTCTTTACAATGATTGCAGCGTTTGCGTTAGAATAAACTTTTTTCAATTATTCATAGGATGTTATGCTGGGCTTTGTAGCGTCTTCGTGTTCAATCTGTTCATAAAAACATATTTGTTAGATTTGAAAGATAGTGTATCTGAAAGAAAAAACGAAAGAATGCATGAATTACTTGTCAAATGCCTTCTTTATACTGATAATCAAGTAATTCTAACCTTGTCTAATGACTAGAGGTGATAAGTGTGAAAGTGATATTGAACGAAATGAGAAAGTTGGAAATTAGATAAATGCTAAGCTGTATGCCTATGTGGGTAGCCAGAAAACGTCAAGAAAGGCGCGTTTGATTGTTCATCGCGGGTGCTGGTTCGTACCCTCATGTACGGTAGTGAGTACTGAGTGTGGCAGAAAAAGCGTGAAAGTAGAGATTCACTCTACTCGCTGTATTACGCAGTATGTAAAGTGTTAAACTTCCGACAGAAAACCGAACAGTGTGAGAGAACGTTATGGTATGGTGTGAACTATCATGTAGTGACTTAGATAAAAGGGAATGCTTCGATGGTTTGATCAATTAGGGATGATGGATGTTAGTAGATTGACGGCACAAATTTTTAGGGCGAATGTGGATTCGTGGTGAAAGGTAAACGTCGACGTGCATATCCTGAAAAGGTTGGAGACACCCTCAAAAAAGGTCAGGTCATAAGTACCAAGAATGTATCTTCGTACATTCTTGGTACCTATGACCTGACCTTTGTCTATAGATTGATACAAGAGGAGGAAGCTGAATAAGTTTGCTCTGAGCGTAGCAAGTGAAGGTTCATGATCTCTGTCTAACCCAGAGGTAATGAGTGGACGTAGAATTTATCAAGAATAACCAGTAGTATGGAGAATTCCGATTCAAAACACATGATATATAATACTTACGTGTCTGTAAAGATTGAATTAAAAACAAACGGATTTACAGCCAGTACTCCACTCACTAGAAGATATGTACTTATATCGCTCGGACAGTCTATATCGGTGTGCACACCTTTTTCAATGTATTAAATGTATGCTTCAATGTATTAATTTTCAATGTATTAATTGTAATGCAAAAATCTTATGATCGTTGGAAATATGCACCAATATATTTATAGGTGTTTTAAATAAGATATATATTTTCTATATTAAATTAGCGCTATTTTCAATTATTTTTCTGTTATTTATTTCAATTTAAACTAGCTAAGGAGCATTAAAAGCGTAAGTACTAAAAACTAAAACTAGACTTAAATTAAATTAATAAAATAGGGTCTCCGCGGCAAAGTGCTCGAGATGCTGGCAGCGTTCCCTCTTTGTATACTTGTGCTAATACGTTGGGCATGGTAGCTTTGGGTAGCCTTGGGTTTACCAAACAGTCTATTAATTTTTTTGATAACATTTTGAAGAGACGAATGGCATTGGGACCCCACGGACCAAGATTTTCGACTCCAAAGGGTGGAAATAGGTAGTCGGAGCCGAGATCCTGGTATTATCACTCTTTTGTCTTTCCGCCAGCTCAACTGCGGAGCCAGTCCTCTTACTTGTGTGTTGAAAAAGGGATGGGGCAAGTGTGTCGAGACACTTGGCGTCCCATACCGATGCCCGGCCCATACACCAAGGGATGCGTGTCATTCCGTCCTTGCGTTTGCCATTAGAGACATGCCGCTTAGCTCGAATATAGTGGGCACGTTAACTGTGATTGCAGCTGTGATTACTGCGGATAATGTGGTTGAGTGCTGCGTGGCGGGAGATACGGCCAGCGCTCAGCTGGCAGGAAAGACCTTGGTGACCAAGAGCACTTACGTCTTTGCCACAAGGCCACTGATGTGGGGAGCTAACTGGAACAAAAACGCGGAGGTCTGCAGCTATACGATGGTCGCGGCGATCAGGAAGGAGCCGGTACTGACAGAAGGAAAAAGTGTAGCCAGTGGCCGGATTCCGACCTGGACGCCGCTTCCAAACGAGCTCGGTCTATTGGGGTGCAGTGATTGATTAGGTCATTCAAAGTATTTTTGCACATAGCTAATCATGTTTATTAACTAACAATGCATAAAATTTTTTTTATTGCGTTTATTAGTGTTTTCACTCAGTTGTGACCTCCAAAAAACACATAATAAATAAATGGATATCCGAAAAGATAGTTTCGTTTCCTATGTGTATTGCTTTAATGTACCTCGCTATCTTTATAAGTCTTGCAAAAATTGTATACAGTGCATTGCCGCAGAACCGCTGAAACCAGTTCCTTGGGTCATGAACTCAGAATATTTGGAAAGAACTGATTTAACTGCATTTTTACTGCCGATGCGTTTCTCCTTGCTGTTCAGTTTTTTCATTTGTTACGTCTTAAGTAATACAACGTTATCGATATTTAGTTGTTTTAAAAGATCTTTCTTATTTTCGTTGTTCTTACAACAAAAAAATGTCCGTTTGGAAATTGGCGGGAAACATTGTTATTGTTGCAATTTCTTGAGACATTGTGTTGAAATTAGCTCAAATTGTAACCTTAATAATATAAGGCACAGGCATCATTAAGTGGCAGTGGACGGTAATGCAAGTGCCGGCGTCAGTTGAGCATACATCGTAAATAAAAAGACAATTTGTAAATTGCGAAATGTAATTGCAGACGCCGGCGGCGGCGACGGCAACGGCGGCGGCTGAGCGGCGAACCGGCGAGAGAGCGCAGTGCTAATGAAAATTTAAAGTAACCGGTGCGAGTATGATCGCGGTCGCACTCCACAAATGAACGGCGGATACCTACGATAAATAATGAATATAAAGGGTGCTTCCTAACGGTGTGCACGTGACTCACATTATCAAAACATTGGAATATCTGTACTAAATCTGGATTAAAGTCCGAAGACACCGCAGTGTCAGTTGTGGCTCAACTTGGGCCAGGGTGGTGAATAATGACCGTATCAATTCTTTACTGGAAATCCCTCCTGAGAGGTTGATACAATGCAAAATATAGTTGCTACGCCGTAACTTGTAGAAGTAAAATTTTACACACTTGTATATTAAATCACTATTGCGATATTTTGCTACGCGATAAAATATAAACAATAGGTAGATAAAACAAGAAGATAAGTACTACTACTTGATGTACGAGTGCCTACTCTTAATTATGAAAACAATTTCATCAAGGTACTCTTCGTCCGTCCTCGCTTATGACTTGTGTTTAAGGCTCCAGAAGCGAAGCGGGGTGGATGCAGTTGCGGGGAGGCCGGCCGGCAGGCCCCGGCCCCAGTGCATCGCGACCTCAGTGCACTGACCCGCCGCCTCTAGCCCCTCTCCCCCTACCGCCGCCAGCTACGTGCAGCCTACTCTCGGCCGTCCGATGTCACATACAAAACCTATACATAATAATTTTGTAGAAGTACATATTATTGGGTATAAACTTGGGAAGCTGGTATTTAGTTTTTGATTTCTCCAAGTAGTCTGTCAATTTGCATACATATATCTCGTATATCTTTCTACAATCATATATTATTAAACGATCCATATATCATCATCCTAACTTAATGAAAAAGTAATAATGGGTTCCATTCCATTTCCAACATTGTAAAGTAAAGCAAATTCCAAATTGTTTATAATCATAATTATGTATTTGCAACGGTCAATTTTAAACTTTATATTTGTTTAAAATTGACCGTTGCTAGTGTAGAGCTACTTGAGTAATTTGATTGATATACCTAGTCCGACGTTAGACCGCCCTTATGTTGTAGTGTTCTAGGTTAGTAGACAATTTCAAGTGATACCTAGCTTGTTCGGCCTTTTAATAAACACCTAGACAGATACTACGATTTAGTTGCATATTTGAATATTTAAATTGTGCTTTATGATTCTGTTGAAATTGTATGCCATACAAGTACGGAAATGCAAATTTTCCCCACAATTAATTTATTGTTATGAATATTAACTAGAACTTGAAATGGACTATTAGTATGTTATGTAAATGTACCTACGTAGGTATATAAATAACGTAAAGACGACATAACAGAATAAACCAGATACGACATAATAGGTACTCACCTACAACATAAAGGCAAGGTATTCATTTAATGCAGGTGGAACTCCCCAACGTATGAGAGTTCAACGTAATGTCAAACACCTATCTATATCAGAAATAATTTTAGGTCTAAATATAAACTGTGCATAAGAATTCACAACACACTGCGCGAGACAGTGAGATAGTGCGAGTCTCTGTTTCCTTGCCAATAGCTGCGACATTGAGATACAATTGACACGGGCCAGCAGCGCGTTCGCCGCCGGCCGCGCCGCCGGCGACTATTTTGAGTGGACGGAAAGCGCACGTGTTACAACGTCGCACGGGTCCGAGACCTCGCCGCCACCTCAGTGGTATCCTCAGTGAGGAGTTGGCTGCCAGTACGGAGCACCGGCACTTTCGAGGAAACCGAGGACGCAGATGCAGGTGACCGCGCGGTACATATCGCATCACCGCCCGCCCGCAATTTCGCGTAAAATTGGCAGCGTGAGGCGGGCGGGCGGCGGCAGCGGCGCGGAGCGTCGCTCCCGAAATAGTGTTCGGGTGCGGTCGTGAGCTCTCGGGAGCGGCGCCCCAGTCGCCGTGTGGCCGCGCGAGCGCACCCGCGTCGCTTCGCTAGCCGTCCCGACGCCGCACGAATAGCCGGGTGAAGAAGCTAGGCGGTGCACAAGTCAACGGTGCGCGTATTTCGGTCTCAAGAAGGCCCCGGGCCGCGTCGGACGCGCTGCCCGCGCGCTGGCCGCCGTGCTCTGGTGGTGGTGCGTGGCGCTGCTGCGGCTGGTCGCGCTCTGCGCGCCTCCCCCCGGCCCGCCCGGCGCTGGCGCGCCGCCCGCGCCGCCCTCCGCCCGCGCCGCGGAAGATGCGCCGCCGGCCCAGCCGTCTGTGTGCGCGACCTGCGCGAGCGCGCGCGCCAACACCACCGAGCCGCCGCCAGCGCCCGAGCCGCCACCGCAACCGCCCGCAGCGGCGCCCGTCGCGCCTCTGGCCCCCGACCCACCCGCGTACACCGGTCAGTACTCTGAGACACATATCTCGATGCAACCTGCGCTACAGTACCTGATGGATTTTCAAACTACAAAAGTTCCTAACCAACTGGGTACATACAATCATATAAAACAGGAAGTAATGAGTCTTCCTTTATTTGTAATACCGACAAGTGCAAACACTACACACATCCGTAAAACGATTCCGAAATAATTGTCGTTATGATCGTGTATAACAGGATCCGCACTGGATCCTGTTATGATACAATTCATCAAACTGCCTTTAAAAACTGTCTCTTATCGTTTACCTGACTATTAAGTCAGTCAGGTGTCAACCTCGTAATTAATAGGGTACCTATTTCGGATTTGACACCGAAATTTGAGAACTTATTACAAATTTAATTAAGATGATGTTTTACTATATCTCATAGTTAATTTATCTACACAACACAAGACGCTTCTATGTTATGCGTAAAATAAAGAGATAAAATTTAGATGAGGTTTCTGTACAATTTAAGACACGCTTAGGACAGGCTCAACCATAGAAATATCTACGGGCTCAACACATTAATTAATTGTGACCAATGAAATATAAGAAACATTTCTCCAAAGTTATGAGCATCTTCTTATACCTTAACCAAAGTATAAGTACGTTTCTATTTCAGCTGTGTAATGTATCTCCTTCAATACCTACACGTTCCACCTGCTACCTTATTGGATATGTACCTAGGAGACGCTTTACGTTATTTGTTTAGGTTTGTAAATATTTCTTCAGTTCCATTTTTCCGACAAATTCTAGAAACCTCACTTAGAAATCATTACAAAAGACCTCCATGACTACCTTCACTTAGGGATACTTGCTCATTTGACGTTTGAACTAGCCGCGCGATAAAAAGATAGGCATTACTAAAATGTCGACTTTCAAATATACAAGTACCGAGTTGATGTGTGAATACATAAGTATAGGTGTGATAGTACGTGACTAGCTACTGCAGGCGCCGGCGGGGCGGGAACGTGGATATGGGTTATCAGAGCGAAGGTTCCACCGCCCGAGACATCCCTCGCCCTTGGGCCTCCGCGTTCAAACCCCTCACGGCCCACTTCGCTCATCAATTTAGGAGCACGCAAAACTCTTTTTCTGAGATTACAAACTACGCCCTTCAACTTAAATATATATAACCCAAGGCGCATAGACTCAACAAAGATAATGATATGCTGTTTCATGTACCAAGAATAGTTAAAAGATAAAATCAAACATTAGGTCAAAGCGGTAATTAAGTTACGATAAAATGAACACAGAGGGCAGCATGACAGGGTATGCTTCAATTTGCTAATTAAACCGGACGCTTATAAGTTGGTAAGACTGGAAAGGTCTCGGTAGTGCAATAGAGAAAATTAACAAATGCATTGTTTATCAAAGTGTAAGTAAGTAAATTTCATAAGAAAATAAAGGAGTTTCATATATATACTTATGTAGTTGAAGGAAGCGCCTTAAACTATTTATATTCATTTTCTTATAAAAATCATAACTTAATAAAGATTTAATCCTAACCGTTACATACTACATATATTTGAGTTTACCTTCATGTGAGTATTAATTAATGCTCATATCACAATATGAACCAAATTTTCTGAAACCTGGGTAATTTTCAGGTTATTTTTCTCTACCTAATTTCGGTTGCAATTTTTATGGTTTAAATGTTCGAGTAAATTATCGTGAAACAATAAATATTATTTCATTCTACTACTCTCGAATATTAAATATACTATGTACTTCATGATAATATTATACACTATATAAATAATAATAATCATTGCCACCGAAACTAGGTAGAGAAAACTGATTTGAAAATTACCCTTTCAATATTCGTTTCTAAATAAATTTCTTAATAAGGATTGTTTATAGTTTATCCCAATTATTTCATTACATTTTACTACTACCGTATACCTATAATATAAACCCAAGTATCCAACTACCCATCACCCACTAGAAAAAAATCTTGATGCGAATTGAAATCTGTGGTAGACAAAACACTACAATGATGTGAATAAAGAATATGAAATATACTTACACTCGTTAGTACCAATGCTGTCATATAACTGTCAGTATTTTATTTATTTCATTTAACACGACACAAAAAGAATTAAATAGACGGACGACTGTTTCTTGTTCCATACCTACGTAACTTATTAGTAAGAAATCGAAATTGATCGATTATTGCATGTATTGGTTTAATTACGTGGGTTGAAATAATAGGGCTGCAGAAATGTGTTTCGTAGCTAGGGTAAGACTAACATATTAATTTTGTCCTTTATTGATCGATGGAATGAGAGTCGTCAGGGCCGTTGCCTTCAGCTCTCTTACACTGGGCCCGAGACTTACAGCCACGTTCACGGTGGATTGTAGCCCTGGGAGCTAGCCTTAGGTGAAGAGCGAACTGGGAGATCAAGAAAGGAGGCTGTTATGAGAATTATCTAGGCGCTCAGGTAGCTGGCGGTAGTGGAGTAAAGTCATTACGGCCGGGATCCCGACCTTGACGCATTGTACATAAAATATATAAATGTAATCGTCAATTAATTAGTTTTTCCATACACACACTCGCGGACAAACACACACAAACACACACACACACACACACACACACACACACACACACATGTTACAAACACCCTGGCCTATTTTATAAGTATTGATTGCGTATGACACGTTTGACGTTCTATACGTCATGTTAAATTGTTAACAGATGTATACCTATTATTATATAAATTTTCTTATGGTTAATTGTTAAGAAATAGGCAATAAGCTGTATCAAATGTTGAGAGAGGACACTAACTCTGTAACAGAGGTTATACGTATCTCAGGTGTCAGAGATTTCACTACTAGGTCGTGACAGTGAACATTGTTATTATTATTAGTTTTAATATTAGTTACTGTATATAGAGAGAAACAGGCTTTTTAAGCATAAGTATCATTAATATAGGTAATTTTTACAATTTGACACAGGCTTCCCTTTGTCCTTAATCCCACCTTATAGGAAGTAAGATAATATGGTCGAATAAGTGTAGTACGTCTGCTATCAATTCACTCTGACAACAAAATATCCAGGCGTAATCGTTAAACACAATGAAGAATAGGTAACTAAGTACTATAGTAAAATGTCATTTTAGACAATAAACTCCAAAGTAGAAATATTTTACCTAAAACATGGAAGAATAGGAAACGTACTGAAATATGGATTAGTAATATTTATTTGCCTTAATACTTTAAACTTTTATCATTTCTCTCTCTCTCTCTCTCTCTCTCTCTCTCTCTCTCT
>NW_020654080.1:11398892-11401595 GCF_003589595.1 Hyposmocoma kahamanoa | reverse complement strand
TCTCTCTCTCTCTCTCTCTCTCTCTCTCTCTCTCTCTTTCCGTAATTTTGTTTTACTTTACTAAGTAGTAAACAAAATCCGTGGATATAAGGCTGACATACACAATTAAACTTCAATATTGACTAAACAAACACAAATTTATTGAAAGAAAGTAACCTACCCTGCACTTGTAAATACGAAACAAACTCGTATAACGCGTGATGAAAAACTAATATTTTCTTTCCGTTTTTATTTCATTTACTATTCTGGTATTCCAAGCGACAATCTTGAGTGTTTACAATAAAAAACAATATAATCTTCATATTGATATAATCTTCAATTCTTTGTTAAAACAAAGCAAGCAAGTGGCCACTTTCGAAATAAAAATATCTAATATTAATGATAGAACTAAATTCCACAGTACTTGAAAATATTTAGAACATGAATAATTTTCTTGTGTTGTGTAAAAGTATCATCATCGAGTATATAAGAAAGTATCATAGACAAATGAATATCTCAACTCCAGGGATTTATTGCTTAGCAACCCGAACAAAGTATTGAACTGAGTTGCCCTCTTTGAACTCTATACTCTACATTGTAACGACAAAAGTGAGCACGTAATATTGTAGAGTAACAGTAGGGTTTCCCTCTCGTAGACCAAATTTCTGTTATTTTTTAACTAAGGTCATTTAACTACATATTTTGACCAATTACTATAATAATTTAATATTTTATGTGAGTTTTATTATATTTAGCAGAACTATCATTGTTGATAGAAGTTACATTCATTATAGGTACATTACTACATTTGAAAATAACACGTAATATTATTTAAAAAGATTTTGGAAAAAAAAAATTTGAAATAATAATAAATAATTTAAAGTTTCAACTGATTATCTTTCAGTTAATATTTATGTCATCCGTTACACTTAATTTTAATTAAATAAACGGGCCGCTTAATACGCTGTACAATTTACTTGTAGCTAAAACATAATTGATACTTAATTATTTAGAAAGATTACTTTCAACCCAATTGATCTTTTTGATCCTTCGTGGCATAAATGGCGAAAAATAGTCAACTCGTGTAGGTTAGATGGATCGTTACGTATGCGTTAGGTGCTCGCGTAGGCTAGGTGCCAGTGCCAGACGGGGTGTGGGGAGAGGAGAGGTTTGTTATGGCGGTGGCAGGAAGCGCCCGATGGCACGTGTAACAACGGCCTTGAGACGGCAGGTCGTAGAACGCGCGCCGCCGCCGTCGCCGCCGCCGCCGCCGGGCCTTCCGCCCTCAGGACACCGCGACACCATAGCTTTTGTAGCACCGTTTCACCTTACCGTTCCTAAATCACTCTGTTCCAGCCCACCCCGTCCCTTATCGATTACCCCAATCCTTGACTATAAGACATTGCCGATTACTTTTCCAACAATCTCGATTTGACCCGAAATACCCAAAGGTCACTTCGCTCTATTGCAAGTTACACGTGTAGTCGTTCCTATGCTAAATTATACTTTTGGTGCGACAGTTGAATCTTAATGGTCGAATAAGAAATTTTAAAGCAATTATGCACATAAATCGGCGTAAATGGCTGACACGAGTCAAATAAAATTATATAAGATATTGGCGGGTTCACCGCAATAATGCACTGTTTCGCGTTGACTCTACATCATGTTAACTTTTTAATGCCTACTGAAAAACGTGCTATAACCGCAGTTGTTATTTATTTATATTTGACTTTGTAAACATAACAACATAAACTAGTAGATTATTTTTCCTGACTATAAATACGCTATTTCTGCAGTATTCTAACTACTGGAAGTGTCAATTTCCTTGACTTTTGAAACCATTTATTAACAATAACAAGATTACAAGTGTACAAAAAGTGATTCGTCCTCGTATTCTTTTATATATAAGTATTTAAAAAATATTCAGCAATTTATGTACGATTTTGCTAATACATTACGTAACATGTTCATCTACATATATCTTAATATCTATACATCTAGATCGGCACTTAGTGTAAACTCTGAAATATTCCCACGTTAGTTTTTCTGTTGCACACACTAATGCTACCACTAATCCAATACTTAATATCTCTGCCAAAACAATTTCGAGTTAATCTAATAATAAGATGATAAATCTTAACTCTACATCTTACAATTTTTACAAGTTTCAATTTATCTTCCCTTGTTGTATTTTCGTGGAGAATCTTGGAAGTCTATTTTAAAACATCCCCTGTACCTAGAGTCCTTTGACATTTTGAAAGCACGTGTAAATTCGGAGACAACGTTATGTAACTCATACAAATTCTCAGATGGTTGATTATACGTAAAGATGATTATGATTAGTCAGGAGAGCACCTTTTTATCTTGGCATTTAACTTACGTATTCTCTTTTGTTTGTTTACGATACTTCTTTTCGTTTATTACTGACATTGTGCTCCTAACATTTAATTAGAAATTAAAATCAAAATATTTAAAAACAAGCTTTTAAATTTTTATTGCATGTTAGAATGTTTCACAACTACCACCAAATATTTTTTGTGAAATTACTCAACTAGTTTGTTATAATTATTAATACAAAGATCGAACACTTAGAAACGGTTTGCTAGGAGACGTTGGTTCGAATCCGGCCGGATCGAAGGAATTTTTTCTAAATGTTCGATCTTTGTATTAATAATTGTAACAAGCATTTGTTTTTTTTTTTTTTTTTTTTTTTTTTTTTTTTTT
>NW_020654080.1:11388834-11398792 GCF_003589595.1 Hyposmocoma kahamanoa | reverse complement strand
TTTTTTTTTTTTTTTTTTTTTTTTTTTTTATGACATTAAGTAACGGGACGAACAAGTCGTGTGCCTGATGGTAAGCTACACGCCTGCCCATAACAGTTGCAGTGCCACCAAGAGCTTTAAATTACAAAGATCTTGGGGGCACTGCCACTGCGCCCGTCACCCTGAGACATAAGTTGACAAGTCTCATGTGCCTGTAATTTCACCAGCACCCTTACCCTTCACAACCGGAACACAGTAATGTGACCATTACTGCTTGGCGGCAGAAATAGGTAAGGTGGCAGTACTTCAAAAAATAAATTTAAAATTAAATTTTAAAGTTAAATTTAAAATTGTTCCCGTAAAAACGAAGAATAATTAAGCATATGTATTTGTAACATTTTAAGTACTTTTGAAACGTAATTATTAAATTAAACAATTTATTTTATTCCATTTTTCAATTTTTAATTTGCGCTTCTCCAGTTCATTTTATATTTCCACTTCCTTAATACGATACCCAAATAAAAGCCACAAAAAAATGAATTTTTATTTCATATTGAATAATGTAAAATGAAACAAAAAATAAACAAACAAACTTAGTTCACACATTTACTTAAAACCGCCACATATGTTAAAGATAATAATAAGATAATAATATTAGAGCATGTTTCGCAATATCACTCACATGTCAAGTCAAGGGTCCACCATACATAGGGAAAATAATATATTTTACGTCTTCCCTATTTTAAGACACACCTACTCAACCAATATGAATACACACGGCTAAGATACAAACTCATGAAACTCACGAAAGTTTTCACCTGGCGAATTTTGTTTGACGGTATTGTTACTCGATTTGTCACACACATCCCATTAGATGACCCTGATTTCGAATTTGACACGCAAGTATCTTCTGCACATTAAAAAAAACATTGTATTTACCTTTATAATTTTTTTAACAATCGAGTTCTTAGGTTTTCGCGATTGTTACACATAGGAAATGAAACTTTTTTTCGGATCTTTTTATATTTATTTGTTTTTTCAAACAAACCAACGTTTCTGGCCATGTACAGGTACCATAGTCACGGTTTTTTTATCTCTGCACAACCGTAGTCGCAAAAGTGCACAACCGTGTTATACATTAACCGTAACCTTACCTATTTCTGCCGCCAAGCATCAAGTGCTGGTGAATACAGGCAAATGGGACTTGTCAACTTGTGTCTCAGGGTAACGGGAGCTGTGGGAGTGCTCCTCAAATATTTGCGGTTTAAAGCCTTGAGTGGCATTGCCACTGTTAGGACAGGCGGGTAGCTTACCATCAGGCGAACTACTACTAGTACTAGTTCATCCCGTCACTTGACATTATAAAAAAAATTAAGAATTTGTTTTGATGTTTATAACTTTATATATTAGCATCACATAATAAATTGCAAATACACCTAAAAATAATAATTATACTTATTGTTTCTTATACGCACGCCAATTACCTACTAGTAAACATAAATGAAGAGATTTAAATTGGTTTATAAACAACCTTTTTTAGAAAAGTTCAACCAACTTTAAAAACCATAAAAAGTCACTACTTACACTAAAAAGCGAAAAAATTATAAAATACCGATACAGGTTTATTTATTTTGTGGTTTATTTATACATTCAACTTGACAATTCTTGTTCAAACCTATTTTTATACCTATAATTTAATAAAATATTATTATTATAATTTTGAAATCGGTGCCAGCCAAGGAAAGAAAAGCAAAGAAGTACCTTAATGGATTCTAATGCTATACAGTAAGTTTGTAAACTTTCCTTGGCAAGGAGCGTCATGTGAATTAATTAATTGCTGACAGTATGTAGGTACTCTATTTTGCTCTATGTTATTAAAGTTAATACTCATAATGATGACAATAATATAGACTGCGTTTTGAAACCAGGCGCTATGAAGCTCAAAACCTAGATAAGGCTTGGTAATTAAAGCCAGCCAATATACAATGACTATGATAGTAAGTCTGATGATCAAATATCAAGTGTAGTGGTAACGTTTGCGGACAGTCGGTTGTCGGACGTGCGCGAGCGGCTTGCACCGCGCCTGCCGCACGCGCCCGAAATAACCCGCGAAACACGACGAAAACAATCGAAACCACGCTTGCGCCCTCACGCGTGCGCAAAAATGACGTGAAAATATGCACGACAGTGGAGTTCACCACCTTACGCATGGTGAAAGTGCCTCTATAATATATACCTACAGGTCTATGCTGCCGTTCCAGTTTGCCTAGTGATTCACGCGACTATCGTCCCAGAATGACCGCCGCGGGCCACACGTTGAATTCCCGCTGCATGCCAGGCAGGCCGCTCCCACCACACGGCGTGGCGGCAACGGCGGCCGACGCGCCGCAGCGATGCGCAGTAGCCGCACCCGCGCCGCGGTTCGGCACAACCGTCGCCGTCGTATTACACACCCTCGCATTGCACTTACTGAACAGTATGTTCAAAAGATTCAATGCGTTATGATGCTTCACCTTCACGCTTAATATGCCCTGCTCATTGCAAGTTTGTACCACATACTCCAGTTCTCAGAAGAATAACAGCTTAGAATTGGACTTCAATAATGAGAACGTCAACAAGGTTTATAGAGACTGTAAAATAAAAATGAAAATTTATTTCTTGAGAAGGATACAACTAGGCTTGCCAGATGGTCGGGATTTGTCTCGTAATTTTTCATCTTGTCCCGTGTCCAGTAATTAGCCTTTACTGTCCCGGATTCCAAACACTTAGAAGTTGTTTTTACAAACTTACTAGAATCCTTTTCATAAAGGAAGTCCCCCAGACGGAGCGCTGTAGTCATGCGAAGGAATATCGAAATATTGATTGAATGACGTAAAATTTTTGTATTAATGAGTATTAAAAACTCCCAAAAGATGATAGAAAACAATATTAAGTTAGATAGATGGCCATCTATCTTATTTAACCTGACAAATTAGTTCTAGTAGTAGACGGCCCGTCTCCCTTACCCTAGTAGAATTGTCCCGGAAATGATAAGTCAATATCTGACAACCTTAGGTACAACACTTAATATAATTACAATACCGAGTTGATTAGGTTATAAAATTGGTTATAAATTATTCATCTAACGGATTGACTAACGCTATTATTAATTGCATTCGTTATTTATTGTTTTCAGCTTGGTTTTATTTGACCTACCAATCTCGAAACACGTAGATAAATTCATCTATAAACAACAATATTACGTAGATAACACATGATATTTTTCTTGAAACTTGTGATCACGGTAGATAAGGAAGAAGAAAGCAAATGAGTAATGAATGTGCTTGACGTTGTTTTGCGTCGTCGTCGTCGCTATATTGGGTGGACAAATTAATCACCAAAGCGGGCTCCACAGCACTCGCTACAACAATGTTGTGTACGCAACGAGTTTTGTTAGCCGGCGACCGATCGAAATAACCGTACTTATTTCTATTGCATGTACTTGCACATCTCTTAGAGATCTGATATTGAATACTGACTGCATGAACATTTAGTAACCAACTGTGTACATTTGGGACTATCAAGTTTTTAGCATAAAATAACGATCTAGAAAGAAAAGTACAAAAATGTGAATCGTACTCTACCTGTACATCAAACGAGTATGTATTTTGTTTGTATCAATGCACACGTGACATCATAGGAAAACAATATTTCTTTTCGCCTTATCTAAATTTGTTACAAAATTACGTATTACCATAATGAAAAATTTTAACTTTAACCAATTGTATCTGAAAATTACCATTCAAAACTGCGATGAATACAGTTTTAGGACAAAATATTGATGTCCTTGCTTTTCTAGATTTCCAAAAGTTCAAGCACCAAAACTAAGGTTTTACTTAAGGTACCTACAAAATCGAAACTATAAAAATATTTAGTATTAACACCTAAAAACAGAAACAGAGCGCACTTATCTAATGTAAAGAGTGCTCGTTAATTTTTATATGATGCTGTGAATGTCTGTCTAGACAGAGAACATGTAAGAAGAATAGGTACATGTTGTTTTAAGGCAACTAGAATCATGTCATTTGTGTAATTTTTACTGTAAGTAATACAAAGCCAGCACTATTACAAATCCATCCGCATATCATTGATATAACCAACACCATTACCTTCCTTGACCACATTAGCGTACGTAATATTCCTTAGCACAAAAAATGTAAATGAAACGTTATCTCGCTCGATCCATTTCACAATTGCGGCGTGGATGGTGGAGCCATGAAATAGACCTCGGTTGCATTCACACAGTTCTAGACAATGGCGATTGTTTGCGTACACTCGCCGTCTGCCACTCTGAGCCGCTTATTTATAGGCGGGCTGGCGCATCGGCACCATTCGACGTTGACAAACAACCCGCACGGCACAGTAGCCCGCACCACCACACCAACTAACTCTATGACAAAGATACACGCACCCAAAAAGGAATACTTTCTCCAATTTCACCATACTTTAGGTGAAGGGCATGATTTTACTTACATCCTAAGAAGGTGCATAATTTTCACGAAGTCTGAAACAGCACTTACCTACTTAATGATACACCACAGCGTTCTTAAGCTGGTCGTTATAATTAAAAAGAAGTGGAATGTGTGGGTGACTGCGCTTCAAGTAGGTTAAGGGACTTCACCAAACAGCGGCCGCAGCCGTTGATAATATTAAGGTCACGAAAGATGTTATTTTCCGCGCATTCCTCGAATTCCTTATTATGATATTACACTTTGTTCACCTTTTATTCAGACCAGCAAACATCCCACATTATAATACTGAGAATCTGCACTACTATACATTTTCACCGTAATGAGGTAGCCTCCACCAGCTGTGCATCGTAATTTAAATTTAAAAAAAAATCTGTTTTCTTACATTTAAATATCCAAAAAGGTGTTTATAGTAAAGTGACGCGACGGTGTTACCTACCTATCATTTATTTCATTTCAGTTGTAGACCTTCCTTCAGAAGTATATACGACATAATCGTTACATAACGCAGTATGACCATTAGATTATTTGCGGAATAAGTGAAGTCTTGAGCTTACGTGCATGTACTAGAATGAGAAAACAAAGTGAGATGAGTGAGATAAATAAGCCGAACCTCAAAGCGTCATTGAACCATTTCGGGGGCACAGACCGAGATATTCTACTCAGCAAGTCTAAATTGAGCCGTCAGATTACCCACTACCCGCGTCTTACTTCGCCTTTACAAAGGGGTGTGACAGTCAAAAAGATCTGCACCAAATGAAATGTTACAGCTCACATTGGATTTGCGTTTGTGGGTTGTAGCAAACGTATGAGCAAAATCTTACATTCTTAGCACACCCGCGGTCAGGACACCCGCCAATTTAACTCAATTTGCGTTGATCCAGCCAGTGCCAGCAAATAACGTCACATCACATCACACGTCTGTCACCTTCGTATGCATATATTAGGTACGATTCCTCATCACGCTTAATTCCTTCAGAAAATGTACATTACAAGGACACGGCTTACAAAGGTTGTTTAAATTTAGCAACCTTTAATAACAGCTTTCTTTTTAGCGGAAATTGTATAATATTTCTGTAATTCCTGGCAATTTCACGTCAATTATGCTAAATGCATTTTCGTTTCAAACTAAATTCATTTGATAGACGAGGAGTAAGTGGGTTCCTAGCAGTTCAGCTTAGCGGACGAGTGCCGAGTTGTGTAGCTGACTACGCGCTTACCTTACTTATTACTATTACATACGTCTAGACTCCGGTCGGCGCTCCCGGCAGTCTACCCTAAGCTCTTCCACCCCTACAGATCCTAGTTAGTGTTAATCTAATACTTGTTCTTTACTTACGTCCTTATTTATTTCAAAAATCCTTATATATGGTCCACTGAAAGTTTCAATTCATTCACAAGTCGATATCCAAAGTGATTGCTGCATTTGAAAACTTATTTCGGCCTGGCCTAGATCGTCAGCTGACAATTTCCAGTTTACGACCTTTTGATGCCCTACGCTTGAAGGCTTTTCTGCTTATGTTATTTGCCGACTTTCAGGCTTTACGACCCACCCAATTCTCGTAAACTTAGCTTCTATATATATACACATATACCATGTTAGCTATAAATATGGCATAATATGGAGAAAACCAATTAGTTTTTCTTGTTATCTATTGAAAAAACAGGGTAGAATAGTTAATATTGACAAAATACGACGTTCTACTACCTACATTAATTCGAAGTAGGAAATCAGACTACAATTTTTATATTAGGTTGGATCTGTGAACTCTTGTTGTTAGAAATGTTTAATGTGTCACATATGTATACTTGCGTACTAAATTGATTGAAACATATGTAAAGTAGGTATGTACTTAGAAAAATAATTATTTTCCGAAGTTAAATGATGCGGTTAAAACAAAAAAATCACATCGACTCATCCATTACCCTTCATGAGAACACAGTTTCGCATACTCGTTTATCGGGATCCTTATCAAAATTTACTTCAAATTTTGATATTTCGGTTTACACTTTGAACTGTAGTGTGACAAACACAAGCCTTTTTATCTATAATATAAATGTCTTGCTGCATTCTACGTATGTTTATTATGTGTTATATACTAATCCTAAATGACAATTTTATGATTCCAACATCCGTGAACGTTGTCTTTCTCAACAAACTTGACCTATCCAATAAATTTCGGTACAAACTGCAATAAATTTAAGTTTCGTTCAATTAATTATAATTATGAGTTAATTCAAACAAATTTTACCGAATCACTTTCTTTATCTTTTTCTTGTGTTGTGTAGAACACGTGACGGCTGCTGTCATACTTTGTCATGTTGTGGATTTAACGTAGGTGTAAAAATTTATTCGCCAAAGTTAATACTTTTAAATTAACGGGGATGAAATCATCGACAGTGTACATATTTCTTCCCAGTCCTATAAACTTCCGCAAACGTGAATTGATACAAGTCAATGACTATATCTCAATTTCACTTACATCTGTATAGACTCCAGCTAGATCAGAGGACATACACGTAGTTGATTTTTCTTTCACTGTGACGATGCGGCAACGACGGCGGTAGAGAATTAAAGGCACAGCTTACAGGTAAGGCAGCTCGAGGGCGAGTTCGCCACGTGGCCAGGTACCGCCAGCTGGAGAAGTTATTTTGGTGATCCGCGGCAGGCCCCGGCAGACCGACACCAGACGTCGCCGCCGCCCCCGCGCTCCTCGCAACCGCTAAAAATAACCGCACTGTGCATTCTTGGGTGAACGATGTCGAATTTTTGTCCTGTACGCGCGACCACATGCCGTTTGTTTTGGCCTCTTTTGCCGCCGACCACCTTCGACCGCCTAGAGCTTGCATGGCATCAGGCTCTGGCCTATTTCATAAATCTTACAATCTTATATACATATACCAAATAACACATCACTCTAGTAGTCTACTTATGTTTTTATAGATTCCACATACTTCACGCATGTATTTCTCTGGAGGTACTCCGAACTCTCATCTCATAGTAGCACGGTCGATCACATCTGTCGGACGGGCAGATGATTGTCCGGCAATTTGTGTCAATTCTGTAATACGCTATTCACTTGTTCATCAATTTGAACACCGACATAGTTTATGATGAATGATGACGCATCGTAGTTCTTGTATAATACAAAACGTATGACTGAAAGAGAACAACACTTGATATTTTATAATTGAATGTAGATAATGAATATGTGCAATACTTTTATTCATCTTACCTCTGCCATTTATAACAAAGTATAGATCGTGCGGTCGCTTTCCATTGGCCAAGCTTGTCGGGCGAGATTATTCTGATTAAGGTTTGCTAAAATTAGCTCGACCACGCAAACAAACTCCTTATAAAAATAGAATCGCGCATAATGCACAAGTCTTTAGCGTGTGTACTCTACTTCTTAGTTGAACGTATTAGGATTATTTTAAACTTTAAAAACTTTTTCAACAAGAATATAATTTGAATTTTTGTTAATGTTTTGTCGTGTTTGCAAAATATTTCGTGACACCACTGCCCCGGATTTATGGGCAAAGGAGAGGGATTTGCTTGGGCGACAAATTTAACGGGAGCAAATGTATGCATTAAAAAAATAAGACGCCTAGCGTCTGTTATCTCTACTTGTGTACTTTTGTTACTCGTCACAAGAACTAGGTTTTATATAGAAAACTAAGTAATTGGTAATTATCCCAAAGCTACATAGCCAACTACGCTCATCCTTATCTTGTCTTTTCGATCTATCTTAGCCAGAGACCATTACCGTTTTGGTCAAAATATCGAACATTTTTGGAGTTCACTACGTTCATCTAATATTACGGCGAGCCTTTTGTTTTAAAGTCACGTACAAAGGTTTTGACCTTTTTACGTGAATTGTTAAAAATTGCAAACATTTTCGGGCTTGGCGAGTTCGCCGTCGTTATCATTCTATCCTTGACCTGGACCATTACAGTTTTATGAAATTTCACAATTCTTTTTTTACGTTACTCATTTTCATAAAAAAAAACAACATTAAATGTGAATTATACGTATAATTAAGATTATTGAATGTCAGGATGTTTCAGATTTTTATGAAATTTTAATTATTTTTGATGAAATTCCTTTACTAGTTTGTTATAATTATTAATACAAAGATCAAATCACTTAGAAAAATTCCTTCGACCCGACTGGATTGGAACCAACGCCTTCTAGCCGACCGTGTCAGACTCTATGCCAACTAAGCCACGTGACGAACAAGCAGACCTTACAAATTTTTCTATGTGTTTGTCGCAGATCTTTGTGTTGGTTTTTAAACGACGTTTTTGCCGTAGCGCCATCTGTGATAAAGTCTTTAATTATATAGAAGGAGGTCGCTTCTAATTTAGAATTTTTATTAGATTTCGAATAATAGCACCTTCGCTGCGAACAGGAAATATTACCTTGAGAATATATTTCTACATTCCGTGGAGAGCTGCTCACGATCAATTATTACATTATATATTTCAGGAACCCTAAGGGTCGTATTCTAGAACTCTACTCAATGCTCAAATTAGGATTTGAGTATGGTTTAACGCACTCGAAATTATACTCAAGTCCCTGCCATTAGGGTCGTATTTCCAGTGCTTGTGTTTCCATTGCAATCCTGACTTGAGCATTGAGTAGAGTTCTAGAATACGGCCCTAAGACACATAACATAATATTCCAGTGAGTGACGAATCTAGCTCGAGACACCGGTACTTAATCCACAATGATTGCTCAAGACATAGTTACTTGTAAGCAGACTTTAATTTGTTTTTGTCATAATATGCTTACATTGTTATTTTAACGACACGCCTACTTACAGTACCTGAGGCAAAAAGCCGAAGTTGCGTGCTGCACTAGAATTGAAACAAACATAGTTCATTCAATAACAAGTTAGGTGGAAACGTAAGTTTTGTTTACATTAACGAGTCTTAAAGGTGCCAACACCTTACCTGTTGTTAACTTTACAATGAAAGGTACTTCACATTATAGGGAAAAATGGAGATTATTCACTTAAAATAGGAAATAAAGAATCATCTTAATAATAGTAACAGAACGAGTCTAGCTCGTATCGTTTAATATTCTTATTAGAAAAGGAAGGGGACCCGATAAAAGGTAATCTTACGCGATGACCTTGTACATCCATAGGCACAAAATATTTAGATGTTCGCTAGAAACCTTTGTGCCTATGCCGAGAGGCGAATGAACTTAGACACGTGTACTCGTGTAGCGATGTTTTCCTTCTATCCCGTTTTGCATAAACTATGCAAGTTATTTGAATAAAAACAAACGTTTGAAGGTCATGTTAACGCCAGTCTAGACCATGGCCATGCGTTACCTATGTGGAAAATGTGTGACAACCACTAATTTTGCACATGATATATACCAATATACTTATTTTATTTTATTTTATTTTATTTTATTTTATTTTATTTTATTTTATTTTATTTTATTTTATTTTATTTTA